>NC_083350.1:175455356-175758386 GCF_030254825.1 Meriones unguiculatus | reverse complement strand
TAAACATAGTACAGAACCACATTTAAATTTAGTGATTTAAAAACGGCGGTTATCTTAAAGCCAAGACTGCATAGGTCTCTTCCTTCTGAATTTATGTAGAATGTAAACCTGTAGTAGGCAGACTTCAAGGGTTTCTTCATGTGAAGGACCTGCACAGATGTGAATATAATGGTTAGCCTCCAGACTTACGATGAATAAAGAAAGAGGAGGATGAAGTTATAAGAGGCTGAAGGAAGATACACAAAAAGGAGTGTTGGTGTGGTTGGCTTAAAAAGTTTTAGAGATAGTATACAACAATAATAAAAATACACAACAGTAGTTCCATTGAATAAAATAGAAATATGGAAAGTAATTGCAATTTTTACTTTTGCTTTGTATTCTTAAAAACATGCTACAATCCATGGGCAGATTGGGAATTCTGAAGTCATACAGTTTTAATACTATTGGATTTCCTTTTGAGCTTTAATAAAATGCTCTTAAAATTCAGCCATACTGTAAATTGCCTGTTCAGGAAGTTCGCAGCTTAGTCGCACAAATTTTCTTGCTGTTTTATATAGGCTGTTCATCTATTAGCTCTTCCCTGTCTAGTGATATTCTGGTTTTCTTCTGAATTTTCATCATATTTGATTTGTGTTAATGTTCAAGATGTAGTAAATAGTCTTTATTTATAAAAAGTTCAAGTTGTAGATGTTTTTCATGCTACTTTTAAAGCACTGGCTTGTAAAATTCTAACTTTAATCCCAATAAATTTTACTCATGTGTGTGTGTGTGCCTGTGTGTGTGTATATACATGATATTTATTTATGATTTTTTGGCATCTGTTCACTCTAAGATAAAGAAAGTCAAAGACTGAAATTTCTTTTTTTCTCTACTTGAAGCTTCTAATCATTGTTAGATTAATCATCACTTTTATTGAGTGACTCATATTCATATTAATGTAATGATATAATTTTCAGAACATTTAATGTGGCAAACCTGCCCTTTTATATTACATTGATAGGCATCATGTAATAGATAAAATTTAGAGATGGAAGTGAATGCCAAAATCAACACTAATAAAACTTCTTTGAAACAATCAGTTATCTTGATGCTTTTCCGATAATAATATGTCTATTCTAATTCTAAATTTGTCTGAAACTGCACACATTGAAATTCAGCTGTGCTTATGGGTGGATATTTGAATTAAAAATGAGTTTTAACTTTTGACAGATAATATTTTCTACTCTGTCTTCAAAACTATGTACCGAGACTGTATAAATACACTTACTTGTTTTGAATTTTTTTTAATTATTTTTTATTCATTACAGTTTATTCATTTTTTTATCCCAGCTGTAGCCCTCTCCCTCGTCCCCTCCCAATCCCAGCTTCCCTCCCTCATCTCCTCCCATGCCCTTCTCCCAGTCACTGACATGTCCATCCTCTTCCCCTTCCATCTGACCCCAGCAGATCACTTACTCTTTAAAATACTAAAATAAGCGATCTAGTGTAACAACTACTGGAGAATATGAGTTGGGAGAGAGAGGAGGGGAAAGGCAGAGAGGCAGTGAAGAAGTGGGGCAGGGAGGAGAGAATGAAACTGTCCTTGTTTCAGGTTATGAAATTCGACTTCTTCTTCTTTGAAGATGTCAGAGGTTGGACACTGACCAAGCCTCTTCTCTCTCATGAATCTGGTTTATGAAGTAAATTGTATTCAGTTTTTGCACATCAGATTAAAACTATACCTTAATGCTTTGTGTTCAGCACACTCTGGATCAACACACAATGTATGTTTTGCTAATTCTGGTTACAATTTTAATTACTTGGACATTATTCATCATTTTCATGTGACTGGACTTCAACTACACAAAAAAGCCATCCTTTGTCTAAACCCTTATATACTCCGTATTTATTATAAGAGCACAAAACAGGAAATAGTGTGTTGAGAGGGTGACTGAAAAAACGGTTGCTACTTCTACTGTAGAAGGTAAACACCAATAGGTCACTAGCCTTGTCTTTCTCTCAGCCAACTAACTTTAAAGAAAATAATAGAAGAAATATTTTCCTAATTATTAAAGTTATTCTATACGAAAGACAATTAAACTCTGTGGGTACAGTGAACAAGCAATAAACATATATAGTATCATTTTTTAAAAAAAACTTAATAATGTTCTTTTTAAACAAATTATAGGTAACTAGTTTAATGGAGAGTACAACTGAAAATTCAGTTAGCAGCCCTGAAAGACTGTCCAGTCAATGAGCTCTGACTTTGAGGAAGCACCAGTAAACAAATGGTTATTATCAGTGTTGACCTCTGAGGGCCTATGTTATAGTTATCTCATTTGGAGCTTAGCGCTCCAAATTTTCATATTCACTGAACATTGGTCAGTTGTTCATCTCCGCATTAAGTACCACTTACTACAATAAGAAGCTTTTCTGGTGAGGACTATACTAATCTTTGGGAATAATGATAAGAACTTAGGGGCCAGTTTATTAGTATGTCTAATTATGAAAGCAAAGTCAGGAAAGGTATGAGCCACAAGCAGCAGATATCTCAGACCATCATGGCAAGACCGTGCTTGTGTGAACTCACAGAGGCTGTGATTAAATGAATAAAAGCTGAATAAGTCAGGAAAACTCCAGCAAGGATGAAGGACTCATGAAGCCCTACCCCTGTAACTTAGGTTCTATAGGCAATTGATGGCTAATTGGAGAGCGATACTGTGACTAGTTTTATTCAGAGACTTGTTCACTGAGGGGCTACCTATCCTACATTATAGGCCCTATAATCATAGACAAATATCAAACTATATTTTGTAGGCTCAGTTGGTTTAAAAAACAAGCACATAAAGTTGAGTAGGAAGGTCCTGGGGCATTAGAAAAGGAACTAGAGTGGAGAAACTAGGGAGTAGATTTGATCCGTAAACATTGTATGCATGTATGAAATTCTCAAGCAAATACGTGGTTTTATATTTTTAAAAATCATATGTATATAAACTGGTCAGTTTGCCTTTACGTCAGTGTCTTGAAATCAATTTAAAAATGAAAATATATATTTTAATTTGAAATTTATAAATAATAGGAAAATACCATTGCTTATGTTCAATGAGATATTTAATAGCATATAAATGTATTTTTTTTTACTGAAAAAGAAAGGAAAAGGATTAGACCAAAAGATGAGACATACTGAAAAGAAAAAAAAAAGTGAAGAAATTCAAGTGAAAAATACTTTTTAAAACTTGTATTGAAAGACTTATTAACCAAACTATTGCATAGGCTATTAGAATATTAATAGTATTTCAAATTGATGAGGACATATCTGTATTAACATCACGAGTATCAAAATGAGTTGTTTGAGGTGTTGGAGGTGAAACTCAGTTCCTAGTGGTAGGCAAAAACTAGCTCTGCTTCACATGCAACTATGTAAAATAAAACCCTCATTAGCTACTCGGGGATATATCTGAGATATGTGAGATATAAATATTCATCTGTTTTATTAAATAGTATGGTAAAAATGCTGTACAAATTTACTGAACTCAAGTTTCTGCTTAATATATAAATACATATAACACCCAACCATATATTAGAGCTCCGTTATTGAGTACCAGAAAAAAACACCACTAAAGCTAGTCATAAAGTTCAATTTGTGCTGGAAAAGAGATCTTTTCTTTTCTTTATTAATTACACTTTATTCACTTTGTATCCCCCCGTGGTTCCCTCCTTTCTCCCGCTCCAATCCCTCCCTTCCTCCCCCGTCTGCACGCATGCCCCTCCCCAAGTCCACTGAGAGGGAGGACTTCTTTTCCTTCCTTCTGATCCTAGTCAATTAGATCTCATCAGGACTGGCTGCGTTGTCTTCTTCTGTGGCCTGGTAAGGCTGCTTCCCCCTCAGAGGGAGCTAGAAAAGAGATCTTAACTAGCCATGGTGAAAAACATATGACGTGTCGTACAGAGTATTTTGTAGCATCAGACTTCTCAGAAGGGAAGTAATGGTAAAGGTGAGCATTGGATATTCCACATTCCTGACTTCTCTTAGTCATACACCACTTAGTAACTACTCTTCTGAAATTTTAAGAACTATTCCGACTTTTGGGATTCTTACGGATTATTAGAAAGACCTACTTTACCACTGAACGACTGAGAAAAAACATTATAGGATTCCATCAGAATCTAAAACTAAATCCCTTGCTGATGTGAAAATTCAGAATCACGTCTGCGTCCTAATCACCCTCAGTCCCCCACACAGCGTGCATAATGACAGATGATTGCACAGTAACTTCTAAGGCAGCTGGGAGGTGTTCTCTGAAGAAGATTTTGTTCTCTTTTCATTTCCAAACAGCTTTTATTTCCATGACATCTCAGATAGAGCAGATGGTCTCAGAAGTTAAATTTGACCATGAATACTACATTAGCTTTCATGTTGCTAAGGGAAAGAAGATTATAAACAAGAATCTCCCTTTAAAATGTCTCCTCCATTTTACTTTTATACCATATGTGTATGTTTTCACTTGGTGAAGGAAGTATTTGGCAAATATGGATGATTCTGTTTTATAACTCAATATTGCTTCATTTTATTTCTGACCATTCAGATCCGAACAACCATGCATTTCAAGACTCATTAATATGCAGTAGGACATTACAATCATATTATCAGTACAGAAAGAAAAGTAAAAGTTTTCTTGTTATTTTCCAACTAGCAGATCACTATAAGCAGATGTTGTGTTCTTCAGATGCTAAGAAAATTAGCATTTTGTAGGAGGTCTCCATAGAGCTGAAATAACCTCCAGTCATTGGGGAAAAAATGACGCGGCATGACAGTGAGCTATGAGAAAGCAAATGTGAAATGTTGCTGTCACTTAAACTGTCTAACTCAAATTCTCTCCACACCAAATCCACACACTAATGCTTGAAATCTCTTCAGTTTAGAGAGATACTGGCTTAACTTCTAGTGCATTATCTGTCCAGTAATGAGAATAACAAGGAAAAAAATGAGGAACAATTGTGAAATACTAGAGAAATTTCAAAATAAAGTGAATACGTAAAAACTGTATAATATCATATAAGATTCCTAAAATGTCAATAATTAAATACTATCGCACAGGCACTTCTGATGCAATATTTTCTTTCCTAATTCTCCAGAAAGATCTCATTAGAAGGACATATGGAAGGAACAGTAGGACTCTAAGACCCTAGCTGTGACTGTCTCCCACATGACTGCCATTTGACAAGTTACTGAACCTCAATCAGCCACAGCCTTTTTCCATGTAAGCTCTCAAACACTGTGTGTAAATTATAGAATCTGGGTGCAAAATCAATCAGATCCTTAAAGTGTCCACAACTATCCTTGACTTATACAGACAGACAGACACATACACACGCACACAACTTAAACCTTATTTGTGTCATTTACATAAATAACATTAAGCCAAGAATTAAGCTTAAAAATCAGAAGGTGACCATGAACACATTGATATGAAACTTATAGGAAGATAGAATAGACTAAGGTAACCAATCAGAAGATATTTCTGAACATATTCAAAATAACAAGCCCATTGTCCTTCTTCAAAGAACCCCAATTTGACCTCAGTTTAGGTATCCTTTATTCCCACATGAGAGAAAATTTTGTAATTTCAGAGTAAAAGTAATTTTATATCAGACCTGCATTTGTTTGTTTACAACAGATATCACAGTCACACTAAATAAATTGAGAACTTTCTATAGTAAGTCTTTCGCCAACATTAACCATAGTTTGTTCTTGATAGGAAGTAACAAATAAACCCACTGGTACATTAGTATTGTCTAAAGTATACCCCATTACTTAAAACTTCAACAAAAGAGATACTAAATAATTCAGGAAAACAATTTTCATCCCAGGTGTTACCACTAACTTTTACAGCATTCTGTCAAATTATCTCTGAAGGGCAAGCTAACATAGAATATGTGAGTGTTTTAACCATTCTGCTGCACAAAAGCTATACATGAGCCATCATTTTTACAGTTTATCTTAGTTGTAAAGTTCCATTCATTAATTTATACCCTTACTAAATGAAAACTTCCAATGTATTTAGCATCATGACTTGTTTCAAAAACTGTCAAACTCTAATGATAGAAAAAAATGCCTGAATCTTTCTCTCTCTCTCTCTCTCTCTCTCTCTCTCTCTCTCTCTCTCTCTCGCTCTCTCTCTCTCTCTCTGTCTCAGCTAGTTATCTACAGAAAAAAAAGAATACTATTGGGACGACTGTGCCATAATTTGATAAGTGTTCTTTATGCATTATGTCCAAAGTAATATCAACAAAGATAGGGACTATTTAAAGTGACAAAGAAATGGAAAGAATAGTGTAAATTGGATAAATCAATACAGAGACAATGCTGTTCAAGTCTAACAAAAAATAACAAACTTATAGAAAAAAAGTGAGGGTAAGCAGAAAATTCAATGAAGTATGCTATGATAAAGAGGGCTGCCATTTTTTGCTTGTGAAATATTTTTAAAAATATAGAAAAGATGATCCAATGAATGCAGTTAACTGTACCTAAAACTTTATGAGCTACAGCTGCTCAAATAAACAAAAAGTAAGAATAAAGGGTAAGAAGTTAGTACTACTCTATAATTTATAGTGTCACCACAATTATAACATATTACCAGAAAATCATTTAGCTCCACAGTTCTTTTTATTTTTTTAAAAAAATATGTTACTTGAATTCAAGTAAGATACACCAAAAAAAAAAAAAAAAAAAAAAAAAAAAAACAAGCTAAGACAAAGGCAATGTCTATCAAATAATTTATTTTTAAAGCTCTAAGTCATGCAGCACAGTTAGGTTCCGCAGCATTGACCTTGCTTTGTGAAAAAGTAAAGTGAGTGGCCTCCTTGGAGAAAGTCTTTCTCTGTGGGGTCCTTGAGTGGCACATAGACTTTATTTTAAATCATTGTGAACAGAGTCGAGAGATGTGTTGGCTCTGAAACATGTTTTTCAGTCTATAATAACTTTAAGGTAAAATGTCAAACCTCCAGAGAAGAAGAAGCACATATTTAGACAAACCTCTCATCATTGCTTAACTCCAAAGTTAGTAATTACTGTGTGCCATAGGGCAGGTGAATATAATCCAAACCAAGAACCAGGTACTAAACAACAGAACTAATAAAAGTCATGACAGTAAGCAGTCAAATATTTTATTCTTATAATTATTAAACAACTTATGGTTTCAACTTTCTAAAGCTACTGTTAAAAGACTACTGAATTTAATGGTATTAGTTGGGTGACATTGCATAAACATTGAGACAAGGAAAATATAACTTCACTCAGTAATTTGAAAACTTAAATATTTAATTTTATATGCAAAGAATATGTATATCTGTGTGTATTTCTTGTATGTATATTTATAAACATTTAATACTTGGTTACATTTTTTTGAGGAAACAGAAGAGATATAGTTTTTAGGAAGAAGTATGTTACTGAGGGTGAGATTTCAGAGTTAAAGAATTGTACCATTTTTAATTCACACATTTAAGAAATTGTCTCAACAATAATATGCAACATAAACATGAGTTGATACAATTCAAAATTTGACGACCCAAGACAAGCAACAGGCCAAAAAACTTAACAGAAATTATGTAAGTTCTTTAGCCTAATTATATACCTCTCCTTTCAACGATACAACCTACTGAGAAAAAACATCTAAATTTGGATGATGCCCATGACCTTTTATGTTGACCTGCAGCATATATACATATGAAAAAGAAACAATTGTTCCTTTACAGATACCACTGCAGTTTGTAGCTGTGCCATGAAGTAATTCTTATATCTGAAACTTATGGCAGAAAACCAGCAAGTATATACATTTTGCAGGCTAGAAAAATATAATATCTTTATATTGTATTTATACAATAATATTTTATTATATCTAGTATCTTATATAATATATATTATATTTAAATATTTATACATTTATATAATTAATTTGTGTGGAGAATTTTATATATGCTATAGCATATTTTATATCTACACACACACATATATATCATAAATATAATCAGCTTGAGTAGTGGAGTGGAGAAGGTTCTAATCCCTGGAGAATTCTTCAGTGTAATGGGCCTTGAAAATTCATAGACATAGGAACAGTAGGCAAAAGACTGTTATATTTACTTGCAAAGAAATCACCTCTATTATGTAAGAAGTGGGAAACAGTAAGAGCTGGAGAAGACAGGGTCTCCACAAGGAGAGCAACAGAACAAGAAAATTTGGACACAGGGAACTTCCCAGAGACTCATACTCCAACCAAGGACTATTCATGGAGATAACCTAGAACCCCTGCACAGATGTAGCCCATGGCAGTTCAGTGTCCAAGGGGGTTACATAGTAATGTGAAGAGGGACTGCCTCTGACATAATCTGATTGGCCGGCTTTTTGATCACCTCCCCCTGGGGGGGAAGCAGCCTTACCAGGCCACAGTAGGGGACAATACAGCCACTTTTGATGTGAACTGACAGACTAAGATCAGAAAGGAGAGGAGAACCTCCCCTATCAGTGGACTTGGGGAGGGGCATGCATGCAGAAAGGGGAGGGAGGGTGGGATCGGGAGGAGAGGAGGGAGGGGCCTATGGGGGGATACAAAATGAATAAAGTGTAATTAATAAAAAATTAAAAAAAAGAAATCACCTCTAGTTACTATAACTGTGCCTTAAATGGTGAGGTGAACATTTAAATCAATCAGAAAGGAAAAGTTAATTATTACTGATAATGGAACATATGCAGCCACGTTTGCTAGATGTTTTATATTTTTATACAACAGTTATTTTCTCATAGTTCAATTTAGACATTTATTTTCTTTGTTCTTCAACAGAAAATTGATTCCTTAAATATATTGTTCTCTTCTGTGCTATATAGTCATGCAAGTTATCAATTTTTGGGCTTAGTTTGAGCTGGTTTTCTGTCTTAAGTGTCAGATATAAGAATTAAATCACAGCACAGCTACAAAGTGCAATGGTACTTTTAAAGGAGAGTTTTTTTCTTTTTTGCGTACTTTTTCCCCTATAGCAGCTTAGGGGTTTATCAAATGACATTTACCCTAGTGAAGTGATCAAAAAGAAAATCATATAGCAAAATTTACATCTCATAAGAAAATATGGTAGAATCTAAATTAGTTTGTGTTGAAACCTTCTATTTTCTTTTTCAATATAAATCTTTTTAATATGGCAGAGACTGCTGAGATATTAGTATTCAAAAATTGCCCATGTTCTTACTCAGATGCCTCAAGACTTCATTGATAAAGTTAATATAAGAAGTATTCAAGAGAAAATGAGATTGTTCAGAAGGTACAGCCATTCCCTCTCACGGAGCACCATAAACATTAGGGTTCACACAATGCTGCTATCCTGACTGCTGGCTCTCTCTTGACACACCTCTCAGTCAATTAACCTGCTCTTCTACCCTGTGTATTTACTTACTTGATTACATACATATAATGAACTCAAAAAATCAAATACTAATAAACAGAATGACCCAATTATAAAATGCTGTAAAGAATTAATAAGAATCCTCAACAGAGGAATCTTGAATAGCTGGGAACTTAAAGAACCAAGGACCGTGTATGGATATAACCTAGAAACCCTGCTCGGATGTAGTCCATGGTAGCTCAGTATTCAAGTTTCCCTAGTAAGGGGAACAGGGACTATCTCTGACATGAACTCAATGGCTGGCTCTTTGACCTCCCTCCCCCACCCCCACCAAGGGAAGAGCAGCCCTGCTAGGCCACAGAGGAGGGCATTGCAGCCATGCCTGAAGAGACCTGATAAGCTAGGGTCAAATGAAAGGGATGGAGGTCCTCCCCTATCAGTGGACTTGGAAAGGGGCAGGGAGAAGATGAGGGAGGGAGGGTAAGATTGGGAGGGAATGAGGGAGTAGGATACAGCTGGGATACAAACTAATATTAAAAAAAAATTAAAATTTAATTAAAAAATTAAAACAAAACAAAATAAAACAAAAAGAAATGTTCAACTTCCTTAGTCATCAGGGAAATGCAAATAAAAACAACTCTGATATTCCATCTCACACTGGTCAGAATGGCTCAACCATTTTCATATCTGCTTTATTAGTAATAGACAGAATCTGAGAGCAACCTAGATGTCTCTCAAACAAAGAATGGATAAATAAACTAGCAAATTTACTTACTAGAATACTACTCAGTTATTAAAAACAAAGAAATCATGAACTATGCAGGCAAATGATGGAACCTGAAAATACCATACTGAGTAAGGTAACCCAGACCCAGAAAGACACAAGTCTCCTATCTTATGGAGCAGAGATAGCAATGTTTGCCAGCTCTGGAAATACATCCAATATGTTACAACATCATTTATACAGAAAGAGAAGGGAATTAAAAGAAATGTTGGGATGTTTAGATAATCTTTTTTTAATTTTTATTTTATTTTATTTTTAATTACACTTTATTTACTTTGTATCCCCCTTCTAGTTCCCTCCCTTCTCCCCTCCCAATCCCTCTCTTTCTCCCCCTTCTCCTCGAATGTCCCTCCTCAAGTCCACTGGTAGGGGAGGGTTTCTTTTTCTTAGTTCTGATCATGATCTGTTAGGTCTCATCAGGAGTGGCTGCGTTGTCTTCCTCTGTGGCCTAGTAATCTTTAGTTGTAGGTAAGCTTTTTTTTTTTTTTCTTAATGCCTTTGCCTTTACACAACTGAGTCTACCTACTGTAACAAGATTTACATTTAATGAGAAGCCTTTGCTTTGAAATCATTCCTAACAGAAGTCAATTGCTTTATATATGTTCTTCCTGTTAAAAGGTATATCTTCATTGTCGGACTAGATTCCATTATCCACACTCACGCTAGAAGTCTTTATATACTTAACTCTCATTTGTTTCAATTATTTAAAAAAATAATAAATGACAAATAAATATTACTATATTTGTGTTGTAGAGAAAAACTGGCAAAACGAATGAATCTATTTTTTGGAACAAAATGGAAATTAAATCTCTGCCATGATTTCTTCAAAGATTTTTGTTTATATTTCAAATCCCAGACTTCAATTATGCAAGATTAAGCATGTTCCCAACTTAGCTAATTTCACAATCAAAACTTTTGCAAGTATGGCTAACCAAACTGCTCTGCAGAAAGACATTTTCAAGTTAGGTTCACCTGATCAAAAAAAAAAAACTTCAACCTGAGGAAAAACAAACAAGCAAACATGCAAACAAACAAAAACCTAAACCACATCTTGGAACCACCCTGGAAAATATCTGATCTTATATTTGGGATGACTCATATAGCAGACCAGATTCATGACTTTCAACTAAAAAGAAATTTTGGTTTTCTCTTTGTCATAGAGCTCTCTGATGAAAACATGACCATGCCAATGACTGAAAGGCTCCTAGTGCCTATGAAAGTTACCAGATTAGGAGTGCGTTTCTTTTTCTGTCTTCAGCTTTGTCTTTTGTTTCCACATTGTTTCATTTGTCAATGTAGTGATTCCACTCTGCCTCCAACAGAAATCACTTCAGTTATGTCAGCGCAGGTTTGTTCACATTAGCTTTATTCTTATTTATATGAATAATAATGGCTGTTCTTTGATATGGTGATGATATTCAAAAACAAATCCAAAAAGTGACTATAGACACAAATATCCCAGCCCTCGAGAGGCTGAGGCAAAAGGAATATGTATTAATACCCATTTTGGTACATAACACAGTCTTCTCTCAAAGAAATACACACACACACACACACACACACACACACATACACACATATCCACACATACATGCACACACTCACATATACAAAATACACACAAATAACCATGACCATTTGATAACAAAATGTTGAGAAAGCACAGGCTTCTATTTCTTTTTCGGGAACTTCTGTTCGGCCCTATTTTGGTGACAGAGAAACTGATGCTAATTCTGTGTTTACACTATATTTAGTTCACAGACCTTTTACTTATTTTTTAGAAGCTCTTCTTATCTTTATCCCGATTGCAGCATCCCCTAATTCTTCTCCTCCCAGTCCATTCCTCTCACTTCACACACATGCCACCCCTGTCACTGACACTCACTCGTCCTCCCCTTCTTATCATAAAAAGAGGGGTCCTTCCAATGGATATAAACTAGCCTTGGCATACCAAGTTGCAGTAAGATTAGGCTCATCTTCTTCTAGACAAGGTAGCTCAGTTAGAAGAAAGGGGTCTAGCAGGCAACATGGCCAGAGAGAGTCCTTTCTCTTGCTTTTAGAGTCCCACCTGAAGACCCAGGTACACAGCTATTACACAGGTGCAGAGGACATTGGTCCCTCCCATGCATTCACTCTGGTTGGCAGCTCAATTAATATGAGTACCTATGGCCCAACATAATTGATTTTGTATGTTTTTGTGTCCTTGACCCCTATGGCTCCTTCAATCCTTTCTCCCCCTCATCCACAAGCACTTCTTAAAGCTTAGCTGTGGGTGTCTCATTCATTTCTATCAGTTTCTGCATGAAGCCTCTCAGATGACAGTTATGCTAAGCACCTCTCTGCAAATATATCAGAATATCATTAAAAAGTGCATTGGCCTGCTCTTTAATTACCTCCTCCTGAGGGGGAAGCAGCATTACCAGGCCACAGAAAAAGACAATGCAGCCACTCCTGATGAGATATAATTGACTAGGATCAGAAGGAAGGAAAAGAAGACCTCCCCTATCAGTGGACTTGGGGAAGGGCATGCATGCAGAGGGTGGAGGAAGGGAGGGATTGGGACAGGAGGTGGGAGGGAACCACAGGGGTGCTGTTCAGTGTCCAAGTGGCCTCCATAATACTAGGGACAGGGACTGTCTCTGACATGAACTGATTGGCCTGTTCTTTGATCACCTCCTCCTGAGTGGGGAGCAGCCTTACCAGACCACAGAAGAAGACAATGTAGTCATTCCTGATGAGACCTGATAGACTAGGATCAGAGGGAAGCAGGGGGACTGGGAGAAAAACAGGGGTGGGTAAGAGGGAGGGTGGGATTGGGAGGGGAAGAGGAAGGGAGGTACAGGGGAGATACAAAGTGAATAAACTGTAATTAATAAAAATGAAAATAATTATTAAAAAAGAAAATAATAATTTCAGTGGACTAGGGGAGTGGCATGGGGGAGAAGAGGGAGGGTGAGTGGGTTTGGGAGGAGATGAGGGAGGGGGCAACAGTTGGGATACAAAATGAATAAATTGTAATAAATGATGATAATAATAATAATGAAAAAAAGAAACTTTTATTAGATATTAAAATGACTACTCCGGCTTGCTTTCTGTGTCATATGCTTGGACAATATTTTCTTTTTCTTTTTTGGGGGGAGGAAAAGGTTTATTTGGCTTATACTTCCACTTCTTTATTTATCCTTGAAGGAAGTCAGGCAGGGACTCAAACAGGGCAGGATCCTCTTCCCCTCCTAATCCCACCCTCCCTCTGTTTCCAATTATGGTTACAAAAGTACCAGATTTCTCTATTGTTATAAATGGCTTGAGTACCTGAAAACTCAACGTTAGGCATTGTGACACATTACCTCTAACAAACCCACACCTCCTCCAGCAAGGGCATATCTCCTGAAGGTCAAATCCGTGAGCCTATGGAAGCCATTTTCTTTCGGGCCACCACGAAGATCAATGATCTGAGTGTGCATTCCTAGAGTCCACATTAATCCAGGAAACTACCTGGGGATCTGTAATCCCAGCCCTGGAATCTCAGAATACATATAGCCTAACATAAGAAGTGGCCAAACCAGAAGTCCTGATTCAAAATGAGGTGGAAAGGTGGTGAATGAAATGCTGATGTTGACCTCTGCTAGCCATATTCTCACTGAAGTATGAAAGTCTTTCTCTCATACAGAATTAGAATAAGTTAAAGAATTATCTAAATTCTCACTGAAGCACCACATGATTAAGTTATCCTATAGTCTCTCCTACCATATCACATGTTAAATGCTGAAGAATCACACTCAATAAGACTCTGCAATGCTGTTACCAGCAGAGTTTATAGTATGATAGTAGAAACCTAGGGCCAAAAGCAAACAATAACAAAGAGACCTCTCACAGCCAATAATAAAGGAGATGATATTCAGCTATAATCAAATCTTCTTACAAAGCTTCTTCAATTTTAAAAGAAATTGTCCAACAGAATTTTCATTGGTGATCTCTGCAATTACAGAAAAAATTAGTACAACAAAAATTCTTATCATCTGGAATGATGTAATAAATCACCACATCAAATATATATGCTCATATATTAATAAGATTATAGGTCATTCAAACATATTCCAGAATAGATTACAGTCAAAAGCATGTATTTGTCAGAACTAGATATACTGACACCTTATGATTAAGGCAGATTAACAGATAGGATTTAAAATTCTCTAACTTATAATCATTATTATTAGCTCATTAATGAAAGTAATATTTTCTGTGTAACATATATAGTCTATTAGGAGGTTTGACCCTCTGGATATAATATATTAATTATTAAAAGCCATTCTCTGCAACATTTGAAAAAGTATCAATTACCTAGTAATATATACTTCTTAAATTTCCAGTTACTCTCTCTAAATGAATTCCTTGCTTAAAACATGGAATTTATTCTAAAACAAAAGTTACTAAAGTATCACATGCTATTTTCATTTACATATTTGCATAAGAAATACAAAACTAGATAAATTGAGTCAGAAGAAAGAGAAGTGAAGAATGTTACATAACCCATATTTAACTTACCATATTGTTTTGAATTAAAATATATATTTAAATATTCTCCAACCTGATAAAAATACTTTAAGTGACAAAAGAGCTGATTCAAATAAGTAAAAACTAATGGGTCTCTGTGTAAGATGGGGGAATTTTACCTTATTGGCCATGAACCCAAGTGTTCTGCTTCAAAAAAGAAAAGTAGATGTGAAGAAAGAACATGGGCATATGAGTATATAAGGCTGAAATAGTCCTAAATGAATGACATTGCCAATTCTGTATGTACATGGAAATAAATAATATAGTTTTGAAATGAAATTTCATTACCTATATTTTAGGGTGATATCTATAAACTTCCTTTTTCATGTAAATGAATATGAATCACTTTTCTCACATAGAAAGACTAAGTTTACTCAAGGCAAATATTGATGGCTTACTTATTTTTTACATGATATGCTGTCATAGATCACGTCATTTTAGTATGCTTTTGTTTGTCTACTTGTGAACAATGTGTCTATATAGAAAGGAAATAAGAAAACTTTAATAATTTAATAAGCATTAATTCCTATCTTCTGTTTTTGGCCACATTCTGTGAAGTACAAAGCAGTGTCTGCCATAAAAACAACAGGGGGCTGGAGAGATGGCTCAGTAATTAAGAGCACTGTCTGTTTTCCAAAGGACCCAGGTTCAATTCCCAACACCCACATGGCAAATCACAACTGTTTGTAACTCCCATTCTAAGAGATTTGAAACTCTCAAACCAATGCACATAAAAAGTAAATTATTTTTAAAAAAGTTTATGATTTCCTTGTTTCTTATACCTGAGTAATATTCCATTGTTTAAATGTGCCACAATTTCTGTATCCATTCCTCAACTGATGGGCATCTGGGCTGTTTCCAACTTCTGGCTATTACAAATAAAGCTGCTACAAACATGGTTGAGTAGATGTCTTTGTTGTATACTTGAGCATCTTTTGGATATATGCTTAGCAGTGGTATGGCTGGATCTTGAGGAAGCGCTATTCCTAATGGTCTGAGAAAGCGCCAGATTGATTTCCAAAGTGGTTGTACAAGTTTACATTCCCACCAGCAATGGAGGAGGGTTCTCTTTTCTCCACAACCTCTCCAGCATGTGTTGTCACTTGAGTTTTTGATCTTGGCCACATTCTGATGGGTAAAAAAATCTCAGAGTCATTTTGATTTGCATTTCCTGATGACTAAGGATGCTGGACATTTCTTTTAAGTGTTTCTCTGTCATTCGATATTGAGAATTCTCTGTTTAGCTCTGTACCCCACTTTTTAATTGGGTTACTTGATTTGTTACTGTTTAACTTCTTGAGTTCTTTATATATACTGGATATTAGTCCTCTGTCAGATAAAGGGTTGATGAAGATTCTTTCTCAATCTGTAGGCAGTCATTTTGTTTTGATGACAGTGGCCTTTGTTTTACAGAAGCTGTTTAGTTTCATGAGGTCCCGTGTATTTATTGTTGCTCTTAGAGCCTGTGGTGATGGTGTTCTGTTCAGGAAGTTGTCTCCTGTTACCAATGAGTTCAAGGCTCTTCCCCACTTTTTCTTCTAACTGATTTAATGTGTCTGGTTTTGTGTTGAGGTCTTTCATCCACTTGGAATTTAGTTTTGTGCAGGGTGAAAAGTATGGATCTATTTGCATTTTTCTACATGTAGACTTCCAGTTAGACCAGCACCATTTGTTGAAGATGCTATCTTTTCCATTGTATGGTTTTGGAAGCTTTGTCAAAAATCAGGTGTCCATAAGTGTGTGTGTTTATTTCTGAGTCTTCTGCTTGGTTCCATTGATCCACCATTCTGTTTCTATGCCAGTACCATGCAGTTTTTATTACTGTTGCTCTATAGTACAGCTTAAGATAAGGGATTGTAAATACCTCCAGAAGATCTTTTATTGTAGAGAGGAAATCATAAAATTTGCAGGTAAATGGTGGGAACTGGAAAAGATCATCCTGAGTGAGGTATCACAGAAGCAGAAAGACACACAGGGTATATACTCACTCATAAGTGGATACTAAACATAGAATATAGGATAAACATACTAAAATATGTACACCCAAGGAAGCTAATCATGAAGGAGGACTCTGGCTAAGATGCTTAATCCCCATTCAGAAATGCAAAGAGGATGGACATCACAGAAGGGAGAAAACAGGGAACAGGACAGGAGCCTACCACAGAGGGCCTCTGAAAGGCTCTACCCTGCAGGGTATCGAGGCAGATGTTGAGATTCATAACCAAACTTTGGGAAGAGTACAGGGAATCTTATGAAAGAAGTGGGAGATAGTAAGACCTGCAGAGAACAGGAGCTCCACAAGGACAGTGACAGATCCAAAAAGTCTGGGCACAGGGGTCTTTTTTGAAACTGATACTTCAGCCACGGCCCACTCATGGAGATGGCCTGGAACCCCTGCACAGAGGTAGCTTATGGCAGTTCAGTGTCCAAGTGACCTCCATAGTAATGGGGACAGGGACTGTTTCTGACATGAACTGATTGGCCTGCTCTTTGATCATCTCCCCCAGAGTGGGGAGCAGCCTTACGAGACCACAGAAGAAGACAATGCAGCCACTCCTGATGAGACCTGATAGACTAGGATCAGAAGAAAGGAAAGGAGGAGCTCCCTTTTCAGTGAACTGGGAGAGGGACAGGAATGGATAAAAGGGGGATGGGATTGGGAGGGGAGGAGGGAGGGAGGTACAGGGTGGATACAAAGTAAATAATCTGTAATTAATAAAAAAGGTGAAAATAACATGAATTCTACAGCTCAAGGTCACACACTAACTACCAGAGACTGATAGGACAGGATGCATCCTAGCAGGTACCTGAACCTGCCTTGAACTCTTGGCTAAGTTTTAAATCATCAATAAAATTTATAAAGGCAGAAGTAATTAGGTCCAGTCTCCCAATAGTTTTTTTTTTTTAGATATATGTTTGGATTTGAGTATTAAATTCACTGTACCTCGGTACCACATCTTGCATGTCCTTTAGGGGAAGGATGTAGTTTGTTTATGAAGCTCAGTTCCAGTCTCAGGCTTATGTACACCTGGTGTCAACACTTAGCTTATGGGTTGGATTCCCTATTTTTAATACCATATCTTGCCTGATTCCTGTTTGGCTATCCAGACATCAATTCCATACAATAACTTTGTTTGTAATTTTTATTAATTTCTGTGTTTGAAAATTCTAAATGCATTTCCCACTTAAAAAAATAGCAGCCACAAATGAGAGCAAATTAGATGTTATTTTCCACCAACTAAAACAAATCTAGAAACATGACAATGGACACTTACTAGAAACTGGAGAGAAAAAGGAAATTAAGCTGTGTACTTTATTACTATATTTACATAAAATTTTCAATAAGTACAAATAAAACAGAACGTGCAATGACAAAGTATTCCCCAAGTTAATGTTTTTATTTAATTCTATTAATGAGAATAAGCTCAAGCTTTAAAGAACAGCATGAAATGCTTTTACTCTACAGCAGCAGAAAATGTCTATTGCTTTACTCTATCACACTAATGTCTAGAAACCAGAGCACTAAATAGTCTCTAAGAGATATAACCATAAAGATAATAATACTAGGTAATGTGGTCTCAGTTTTAATTGTGATCATCAGAACGAATATGAAAAAAAGAAAAGATTGATGAGATTAAATACAATCTACCATTGATATTCCACAGCAGATACTGGTCTGATTTCCCTTTGTGTTGGTAAAAGTAGGCTGATTTCATAATCAGGCCATTCTGATTTCTCACTTGGAAGATGTTTTCTGTTTGTCTTATTTTGGCACTGTCTCATCTTAGTAACTTGTTGTCAAATCTTAATGGAGTGCAGCAAAACTTAGCCTCCCAAATCAGAAGTGTCTGAGTCCCATGGCAAAGAATATCTGCAACAGAAAGCTTCAGGTCAGATCCCTTGCCTAATGTTCTGATTTCAAACTAGTATTTGCTTAATCAAAATGGATTCTTCTTTATCACCTAACACTTACAATCAGGAACCATGAAATGCTTTTCCTCATATGTTTTAAAATATGAAATTCTCTATCATAATGTTTTTTTCCTTTCTGGTTCTCAAGCCTATGTCTTCTCATATTTGTTTCAATTTATTCTCTGGATTAATTTCCAGAAATCTAAATTACAGGAAGATTTTAATTCAGAATCTCTGCCCATTTTACCTCCCTAAATGTGGTAAAGGAATAAGAATTGTCATGAAATAAAAGATGATTTCTGATCATCACTTTTCAAATGTCACCAAAGAAGTTAACTATTATTACACAAAGATAAAATATTAAGGGAGCAGTACTTTGCAGGAGGGATATTACTCTATTAATCAATTATCAGGGAAATGCGTATTTGGTAGAAAGAGAATACGCTATGAAACAAAATTGATTATAAAATATCCAGATCATCAAGTTGATGAGGAGAAACCAAAACAGAAAAAATGTGGAGTTTTGTTTTATTACCTAGATTTGGACTCATGAGGCAGACCAGAAAAAAAAGTGTTATGAAAATGAAACTTGATTTTATAAATAAAGAATATTATACTTACCTAATAAAATTACATGGAAGGCATTTTTTCACTTTGTCATTAAGGAATAAAAATGAACATTAAGATGAGTAAGAAATTAAAGATTGGGGAATACAAACTCTTGCAAAGTGTTAGAAAAGTGTGAGGAGAAGTTCTGATACTTTTCCATTGATGTAAAGCACTTGAGAGATGTGTGTTTAGTCAAAATTACTTGAGCTTTGAGATGAAGAACATCCTGGGAAACCACAGATATGGTTTGTTTGCCTCTGCTGCCAGCTATCCTCAGAAGAAATAAAGAGTGTAACTCCAGGAACACATATTTCCTTAATAACCCACCAAGCTCACTGTCCTGTGGGATGAGCATGGTGGAAAGAGGGTGAGGATGGATATTTGGATCAGAATTCATGCCTCTTCCTGAGGGAAATAAAACACACTACACGCAGCAGGAGGTATTCATAACATGAAGCTCACAAATAGAATGATGGCTCAAAGTTATCATCAGGAATTCACTCTATTTCTGTCTTTTGCTCATTCACCCTTCAGAGTTCAATATTGTACCACGTTATTTGAGGCTTGGTGTCATGTAGTTATTCTTCTCAATATGGCAGAAAGAGGAAGTAAGGGAAAGTAAGAAATGGTCATGCTCTGAAAATAAGTTACTCTCTCTAAAACTGCTTCCAGACTATAATTATTTGGTCATAATCACATCTATTAGCATCTAATATTTTATAGTCCTTTGTGACCATATGTAAATTTGAGAGTGTAGCTGTGTGAAAAACACAAAGTTGTGACAAATACTCTACTAGTCATGATATCAAGAAGCAAACTCCACACAAAGATAGAATAATTGAGGAAGGAATATTTATAATCATTTGGACAAGGTAAAATAAAGAAGGGACAAAAACACTTAGCACAAAATGAAAGGAAATTGGTTCGCTTAGCAAATTATGAGTAAAATAACAGCTGCTCTTGAGAGAAACAGAGCAGCAACTAAAGAAAGTGCCATCTGAACAGAAGTCGCAAGAAGCTGACCAGAAGAGGAAGGATCAGCATCCTACTATTATTTTTTTACAGTGTAGCACTGTTTAAAACATTATTTGGGATTTACTTTTGCTTCCACCTTCAATCACATACATTAAGAATAAGAGTTTAAACCTATCTTTCATATCTCTATGAAAATATGGATGTCTACAGACAGTGTTAATAGATGTGCAGAATCTTGAAACAGAAGGGAGGAAGTGGCTTGAAGGAGGACCTGGGAATGAAAACTGCAGAGCACTCTCCTGATCCCATCAAAGTCTGTTTGTGCCACTTCTCTTCCCCTAAAACCTACTCAGTGACAATGCTTTAGTTAGGTCAGTTTGATTGCCGATAGGATTATTATGGTTAAGTATGCTGATAGCAAAGTGCACTTCTATTTAACACTTGTCAAAATGCATCTAAATCATGGTTTGGGCATTAATTTTTTCTACTGAACTTAATTGCATACATTAAGAAAGAAAAAGATTGTGAATGACTTATTCACTGCTTATGCTAAACAAAACTCTAAGATGTCTCCTCTGATTTCCATCACACAGAAACTCTTGCCAGTTATTCAACTGAACAGCAACTTAGGAATACCCATGAGGGGAACTTGCAGATTTAATCAAAGTTCCTAGTCAGTTGACCTTAAGATTGGAATATTGTCCTTGATGAACTCTACCTAATCAGGTGAAGTATCTCATTTCTCCTGTGAGATGGGTAAAATGAGAAATTGAGATTGATTTAATGTGAGGGACACTTTTCCATTACTTACTAAAGATCTAAGTAAGATATAGAAGGAAGCTAATTTCTCTCAAAGCATTAATGAGTTCATTCAGCGCTGAGGAAGTTTCCTTCTAGATAGCACATTCCATCTTAGAGGAAAGGTTGTTAAAACAGAATTTCCTAAAGTATAGTGAACTCTCCTATTCTTATGGAAGTTCTTTGAGACTTAGGACGCTCTAAAGTGAAACAAGCTACCTAAAATCAAAAAGTTAACAAAGCAGTAGCTTCAGAAAGTCCTTTAGTATGACTAGTTTCAGTAGCCACCATCTAATCAACAAACTTATATAAACAGTAAGAACTAATACAAAATACTCTTAAACCAATAGGGTTTCTTTCTTTTTTCTTTGCATTTTATTTTATTAGCTTTTTTTTATTAATTACAATTTATTCACTTTGTATTCCAGCTGTAACTCCCTCCCTCATCCCCTCCCAAATCCACCCTTCCTCTCACTTCTTCCATACCCCTCCCACAGTCCACTGATAGTGGAGCTCCTCCTCCCCTTTCCACTGACCCTAGCCTATCAGGTCTCATCAAGAGTAGCTGCATTGTCTTCCTCTGTGGTTGGTAAGGCTGCTTCCCCCTCAGTGGAAGGTGATCAAAGAGCCAGCCATTGAGTTTATGTCAGAGACAATTCCTGTTCCCCTTACTAGGGTACCCACTTGGAGACTGAGGTGCCATGGGCCACATCTGTGCAGGGGTTTTAGGTTATCTTGATGTATGGTCCTTGGTTGGAGTATCAGTCTCAGAAAAGACCCCTGGTCCAAACTTTTTAGTTCTTTTGTCCTTGTGAAGCTCTGTACCCTCCAGGTCTTTAATCTCTCAGTACTGTGATTCCCAGTACTGTGCCCAAAGTTTGGCAATGAGTCTCAGCATCTGCTTTGATACTCTGCTGGGTAGAGTCTTTTAGAGGCCCTCTGTGGTAGGCTTCTGTCCTGTTACCTGTTTTCTCCCTCTTCCTATTTCCATCTTGTTTGCCTTTCTAAGAGAGGTTTGATCATCTAACCCAGGATCTTTCTTGCCCAACTTCCTTAGATGTACAGATTTTAGTATATTTTTCCTGTATTATATGTCCAATATCCACTTATAAATGAGTATATACCATGTGTGTCTTTCTGCTTCTGGGATACCCCAATCAGGACGATCTTTTCTAGTTCCTGAATTTGCCTGAAGGATTGTTAGGAAAACTGAGTTTTCTACAAAATGTTCAGGTCAACAAAGCATCTTGGTAGAGACACACTTGCAACTGTGAAGGTACATAAAATGTAGGTGATACGTTCCAAGTTTCTAGCTTTCTTGAATGTTCACCCATGCCAGTTTGATTTTGATGATGGATCTTTGAGTCATTACTGCTTTTGTAAGAAACCCCTCACATATATTCTTGAAAGGAAACCTGTAACATGGATTCATTAAATTGCCACCAAATTCTTTCCTTTAGTCTGTTACTCATTCCATAACTGCAGTGAGTAAATATGTGTTCATATCACCCATGGAACATGTCATAGAAGCAGAAAAATATGAGATATTACATTAGAATTACCATATAAAGTTAAGGAGTCAACAGTGGTTTAGAGAGATTTATCTTGAAATGAGAAACACAGCAAGATCAACGTTTAGCCAGATCGCATTTCTAGGAGCTACCCAATGCCCAGACATATGACTGCCAGAATATGCCAACTAAATAGACGTTTTTAGAGCCTACCACTTTGGTATTTAGGGAAGATGAACTCAAACACTGTTAAGAGATCATTATAGTAAGAATTTTTTTAGGTTACATAATTCAGATTTTATAATTTTATACAACGTCTATAATTAAGTATAACCTCAAAAAGTGTATATGCCAAAAATCAAGAAAAATAAGTGAAAATATTTGAACCAATGACTGTAAACCCATTTATTTATTTATTTATTTATTTATTTATTTATTTATTTTACTTTTTATACCCTGGCATTGCTATACAGTCAAATTTTTCTTTTTTTTTTTTCTTTTTCTTTTTTTTTTATAGATTAAATCAGCTCTGGTCCATTTATTTTACTCAGAGACAATAGTTATTTTATTTTTTTTTAAATAATTTTTTTTTATTTTTTTATCAGTTACATTTTATTAACTCTGTATCCCAGCTGAGTCCCGATCCCTCATTCCCTCCCAGTCCCTCCCTCCCTCCCTCATCTCCACCGTGCCCCTTTCCAAGTCCACTGATAGGGGGGACCTCCTCCCCATTCATCTGATCCTGTTTTATCAGGTATCTTCAGGACTGGCTGCAAAGCCCTCCTCTGTAGCCTAACAGGACTGCTCCTCCCTTCGGGGGTGGGGAGACCAAAGAGCCAGTCATTGAGTTCCTGTTAGAAATAGTCCCTGTTCCCCTCACTTTGGGAAACCAATTGGTTACTGAGCTACCACAGGCTACATCTGAGTGGAGGTTCTAGGTTATATCCATACATGGTCCTTGGTTGAATGTCAGTCTCAGAAAAGACCCTGTGCCCAGATATATTTGGTCCTTGTGGAGCTCCTATCCTTTCCCCATCAGACTAACTCCCCTTCTTTCTTATGATTCCCTGTACTCTGCCAAAGGTTTGGTCATGAGTCTTTGCTTTGAAAACACTGCTAGTTAGAGTCTTTCAGATGCGCTCAGTAGACTCCTGTCATACGTTCAATGCACATCCCATCTGTCTTTCTAAACAAGGATTGATCATCTTACCCCATGTCCGCTCAATTGATTATCTTTTTTAGGTGTATAGATTTCATTATGTTTATCATATCTTATAGGTCTATATAAGTGAGTATATCCCATGTTTGTCTGTCTCCTTCTGGGATATTTCATTCAGAATGATCTTTTCTAGATCCCACCATTTGCCTGCAAATTTCATGATTTCCTCCTTTTGATTGCTGAGTAGTATTCCATTGTATAAAAATACCACAATTTCTGTACCCATTCCTCCATTGATGGACATCTGGGTTGTTTCCAGGTTCTGGCTATTACAAATAGAGCTGCTATAAACATGGTTGAGCAAGTGTCCTTTTTGTGTACTTGAACAAACTTTGGGTATATACCTAGCAGTGGTATAGCTGGGTCTGGAGGAAGCACTATTCCTATTTGTCTTAGGAAGCGCCAGATAGCTTTCCAGAGTGGTTGTACCAGTTTACATTCCCACCAGCAGTGGAGCAGGGTTCCCCTTTCTCCACAACCTCTCCAGCATGTGTTATCGCTTGAGTTTTTCATCTTGGCCATTCTGATGGGTGTAAGGTGATATCTCAGGGTCGTTTTGATTTGCATTTCCCTGATGGCTAATGAGGATGAGCATTTCTTTAAGTGTTTTTCTGCCATTTGATATTCCTCTGTCGAGAATTCTCTGTTTAGCTCTGTTCCCCATTTTTTAATTGGATTACTTGGATTGCTGCTTTTCAGCTTCTTTAGTTCTTTGTATATACTGGATATTAGTCCTCTGTCAGATAAAGGGTTAGTGAAGATTCTTTCCCAATCTGTAGGCAGTCGTTTTGTTTTGATGATGGTATCCTTTGCTTTACAGAAAATTTCAGTTTCATGAGGTCCCATTTATTGATTGTTGCTCTTAGAGCCTGTGCTGTTGTTGTTCTGTTTAGGAAGTTGTCTCCTGTGCCAATGAGTTCTAGGCTGTTCCCCACTTTTTTTTCCAATTGATTTAGGGTATCTGGTTTTATGTTGAGGTCCTTGATCCACTTTGACTTTAGTTTTGTGCAGGGTGATAAATATGGATCTATTTTCATTTTTCTGCATGTAGACATCCAGTTGGTCTAGCACCATTTGTTGAAGATGCTGTCTTTTTTCCATTGAATGGAATTGGCTTCTTTGTCGAATATCAAGTATTCATAGGTGTGTGGATTTATTTCTGGGTCTTCTATGCGGTTCCATTGATCCTCCTTTCTGTTTCTATGCCAATACCATGCAGTTTTTATTACTGTTGCCCTGTAGTACAGCTTGAGATCAGGAATGGAGATACCTCCAGATGATCTGTTGTAGTACAGGATCGTTTTGGAGATTCTGGGTTTTTTGTTTCTCCATATGAAGCTGAGAATCTTTTTTTCAAGGTCTGTAAAGAATTGAGTTGGTATTTTGATGGGAATTGCATTGAATCTGTAGATTGCTTTTGGCAGTATGGCCATTTTCACAATGTTAATCCTACCAATCCATGAGCACGGGAGATCTTTCCATCTTCTGATATCTTCTTCGATTTCTTTCTTCAGAGACTTGAAGTTTTTCTCAAACAGGTCTTTCACTTGCTTGGTTAGAGTCACCCCAAGGTACTTTATGTTATTAGTGGCTATTGTGAAGGGTGTTGTTTCCCTAATTTCTTTCTCAGCCTTTTTGTCTTTGGTATATAGGAGGGCTTCTGATTTTTTTGAGTTGATTTTGTATCCTGCCACTTTGCTGAAGGTGTTTATCAGCTGAAGGAGTTCTCTGGTTGAATTTTTGGGGTCGCTCATGTATACTATCATATCATCTGCAAATAGTGACACTTTGACCTCTTCCTTTCCAATTTGTATCCCCTTGATCTCCTTTAGTTGTCTTATTGCTCTGGCTAGGACTTCAAGTACTATGTTGAAGAGATATGGGGACAATGGACAGCCTTGTCTTGTCCCTGATTTCAGTGGGATTGATTTAAGTTTCTCTCCATTGAGTTTGATGTTAGCTATAGGCTTGCTATATATTGCCTTTACTATGTTTAGATATGTGTCTTGTATCCCTGATCTCTCCAAGACTTTAAACATGAATGGATGTTGGACTTTGTCAAATGCTTTTTTGGCATCTAAGGAGATGATCATGTGGTTTTTCTCCTTCAGTTTGTTTATGTAGTGGATTACATTGATGAATTTCTGTATGTTGAACCACCCTTGCATGCCTGGGATGAAGCCTACTTGGTCATGGTGCATGATATCTTTGATGTGTTCTTGGATTCGGTTTGCAAGTATTTTATTGAGTATTTTTGCGTCAATGTTCATAAGAGAGATAGGCCTGAAGTTCTCTTTTTTTGTTGGGTCTTTGTGTGGTTTAGGTATTAAGGTGACTGTGGCTTCATAGAATGAGTTTGGTAGTGTTCCTTCTGTTTCTATTTTGTGGAATAGCTTGAGGAGAATTGGAGTTAGCACTTCTTTGAAGGTCTTGTAGAATTCTGCGCTGAAGCCATCTGGTCCAGGGCTTTTTTTGGAGGGGAGACTGTTAATGACTACTTCTATTTCCTTGGGAGATATAGGGCTATTCAGTCTTTCTACCTGATCTTGACTTAGTTTTGGTAGATGGAATCTTTCAAGAAAATTATCCATTTCATTTAGATTCTCAAATTTTGTGGCATATAGGCTTTTGTAGTATGACCTAATAATTGTTTGGATTTCCTCAATGTCTGTGGTTATGTCCCCATTTTCATTTCTGATTTTGCTGATCTGGATAGTTTCTCTCTGCTTTTTAGTTAGTTTGGCTAAGGGTTTGTCTATCTTGTTGATTTTCTCAAAGAACCAGCTTTTTGTTTCATTGATTCTTTGGATAGTTTTATTTGTTTCTAGTTGATTGATTTCAGCCCTTAGTTTGATTATCTCCAGCCGTCTGCTCCTCTTGGGTGTATCTGCTTCTTTTTTTTCTAGGGTTTTCAGTTGGGCCATTAAGTTGTTTTTATGTGATGTTACGAATTTCTTCTTGCAGGCACTTAGTGCTATAAATTTTCCTCTGAGCACTGCTTTCAATGTGTCCCATAAATTTGGGTATGTTGTGCCTTCCTTTTCATTGAATTCTAGGAAGTCTTTAATTTCTTTCTTTATTTCTTCCTTAACCCAGCTGTCATTGAGTAGTAAGTTGTTCAGTTTCCATGTGCGTGTCGGCTTTTTGTTGTTTCTGTTGTTGTTGATGTCTAGCTTTAGTCCATGGTGGTCTGATAGAATACAAGGAATTATCTCAATCTTTTTATATCTGTTGAGGCTTGCTTTGTGACCCACTATATGGTCTATTTTGGAAAAGGTTCCATGCGGTGCTGAAAAGAAGGTGTACTCTTTTGAGTTTGGGAGAAAAGATCTGTAGACATCTATTAGGTCCATTTGATTTAGGGACTCTGTAAGTGCTTTTATTTCCCTATTTGGTGTCTGTCTAGTTGATCTGTCCCTTGGTGAGAGTGGAGTGTTGAAGTCTCCCACTATTAAGGTATTAGGATCAATGTATGATTTAAGCTTTAATAATGTTTCATTTACAAATGTAGGTGCTCTTGTGTTTGGGGCATAGATATTCAAGATTGTGATGTCCTCTTGGTAGATTTTTCCTTTGATGAGAATATAGTGGCCCTCCTTATCTTTTTTGATTAACTTGGGTTGAAAGTCTATTTTATTAGATATTAGAATGGCTACTCCAGCTTGTTTTCTGGAACCATTTGCTTGAAAAACAGTTTTCCAGCCCTTTACTCTGAGGTAGTGTTTGTCTTTGTTGCATAGGTGTGTTTCTTGGATGCAACAGAATGTTGGATCCTGTTTCCTTAACCATTCTGTTAGCCTGTGTCTTTTTATTGGTGAGTTGAGTCCATTGATATTGATAGATAATAGTGACCAATGCATGTTAGTTCCTTTTGTAATGGAGTCGATGATCTAACCCTGTTTCATTGCTTGTTTTCTTTTCATTTTTGTTGAGATATTATCTGTATGCCCTGTTTTCTTGGGTGAATTTGTTTTCATTGGATTGGAGTTTTCCTTCTAGTATCTTCTGTAGGGATGGTTTGCTGTGTAGATATTGTGTAAATTTAGTTTTGACATGGAATATTTTGTTTTCTCCATCTATGTTCATTGAAAGCTTTGCAGGGTATAGTAGTCTGGGTTGACATTTGTGATCTCTTAGAGTCTCCATGATACTTGCCCAGGCCCTTCTGGCTTTCATAGTTTCTGATGAGAAGTCCGGTGTGATTCTGATAGGTCTACCTTCATATGTTACTTGGCCTTTTTCCCTTGCTGCTTTTAATATCTTTTCTTTGTTCTGTAGATTTAGTATTTTGACTATGATGTGTCGTGATGTGTTTCTTTTCTGGTCTAGTCTATTTGGAGTTCTGTAGGCCTCTTGTATATTTATGGACATCTCTTTCTTTAAGTTGGGAAAATTTTCTTCTATGATTTTCTTGAAAATATTTTCTGGACCTTGGAGTCTGGAGTCTTCTTTTTCATGAATTCCTATTATTCTTAGATTTTGTCTTTTCATAGCATCCTTGATTTCTTGGGTATTTTGTGATTGGAACTTTTCTGATTTTACTTTTTCTTTGAGAGAAGTATCCATTTCTGCAAGTGTGTCTTCAGCTCCAGAGATTCTCTCTTCCATCTCTTGTATTCTGTTGGTGATGCTTACTTTTGTGGTTCCTTATCTTTTCTCCAAGTTCTCCAGCTCAAGGGTTTTCTCATTTTGTGTTTTCTTTATTGATTCTAATTCTGTTTTCATGCCTTGCACCATTTCTTTCATGTGTTTGAATTTGGATTCCTGTCTCTCTACGATGGCCTCTATTTCTGTTTTCATTTCCTTCTTATATGCCACTAATTTTTCCTCTACTTGTGTATCTATTTGTTTGGCTATGTTTGCCTGTGTTTCTTTAAGGATATTGTCTATTTCTTCTTTCTTTGCCTCCAATTGACTGGCCATCTCTTTGAAAGACTTGTTCATTTCCTCCTTATGAGCCTCAAATAATTGGGCAAGCATGGCTT
Source organism: Meriones unguiculatus (assembly GCF_030254825.1). Lineage (NCBI taxonomy): Eukaryota > Metazoa > Chordata > Mammalia > Rodentia > Muridae > Meriones > Meriones unguiculatus. Next base: position 175,729,670 of record NC_083350.1, on the reverse strand, counting down.
TAAAATCATTTTCCTGTGCTTCTGCTGAATTGGAGTATCCATCGATTTTGGGGGTTGCTGGTGAAGTCATGATGTCCTGATTTATGTTGGAAGTGTTCTTTCGCCTACCTCTGGCCATTGGCTTATCTGAAACCTTCCCTGTTTGTTTTTGGATTCTGCAGATCAGACTGGTGCTGTCTCTCTCTGGTGTCTGGAGAGTTCTTCAGGAAGCTGAGCACTCTCAGTGTGTGCTGAGGACTAGCTGTACCTGTGGGAGGAAAGTACGCAGGCGCAAACGGGGCAAAAGTAAGCGTGTGTGTGTGCGCGCGCGTGTGTGTGTCTGTGTGTGTAAGTGTGCGTGGATGAGTTTCTTGAGGGACAGAGTGATGGCTAATGTTGAACCCTTGAGTGTGTGGGAGGGGCTCTGCACTGTATATGTTGCAGGCGCTAATGATGATCGCAGCGCAATTTCTGGCATTAACTGTCTTAACTCCTCAATCAGGCCCACAGGGCAGGAACTTCAATGTCCCTAGTGCCCCTCTGTTTCCCAAAGTGGGTATGTGGGTGGGAGGGGGGTTCGATGCCTGGCTTCTGATTTAGAAGGACCCAGGATCTGGGGAATGGGGAACTGCAGATTCTCAAGGGTGCACTCACTTACAGGCAGGTCTCTTGGCAGAGATCTTGGTATCCAGGGCTCTCTGCTCTCTCCTTTGGCCCTGCTTCTTTGATGTGCTCTGCCAGTTCTGTGCTGCTGTCACTGCCAGGTTCTGAGATCTTGCTGCAGCTGGAGATTTCAGGGTGTTCACTTCAGCAGGGATGGGGTAACCAGGCTCTCTGTTCTCTGGTTTGGCCCTGGTTAGTCTTAAACTGGAGGGCTGTGGTGCCCTGCCAGTTCAGTGCTGCTCCGCTGCCACTTCCTGCTGTAACTGGAGACTGGGTTGCTAGTCCCTATGCTTTCTGGGAAGTCCTGGGATCTCTTCGTTGTGCTCTCCAAGCTTGGGAGGCCCAGCGCCTGGTGTGTCCAGGTTGTATGACGTTTCTGCCTGGTTTTGGTGAGTATATAGCGTATTCTCTGTCACTGTGGGATTGGGCGGGCCGTACCGTCAGTGATGGCGATCCTGTGGAGCTAGTATGGTGTCTAGCAGATTCGCGCCCTGGGAGGATGGTGCAGCCGCTGTGTGAATCTGGGACTCCGGGACACGTACTGCTGGCTTTTGTCTGCCGCTAAAGTGCTTGGGGCTCTGTCTCAGCGGTTGTATACCCCAGGCAGTTAGGTCTGCGCTGACAAAGATGAGTCCGCTGTGCCGCTGTGCTGAGGAGGAAGGAGGTCTGGGGGAAGGGAGTGCTACAAGAACAAAGGATAGTTTCTCTCCTTCCCCAAGCAAGTCTCTGGGTGACTGGAGGCCAAAGTTTTCACCTCCTGCGATGTTCCCTCACTGTGGTTTTCCTGGGTTGGGGGTCCTTCCATTCTCCAACTGAGAAGATCAGGTATCCCACCACTCAGAAACTGTGTGTGATAGTTGCCATCTTGGTTCCGCCCCTCCATAGTCAAATTGTTCATGGAGACATTTTTTAAATGCATATTGACATAGTATATATTTTATAATTATAGTGCTTCTTAACCATGATATCAGTCTTTTTTAAAATTTTTATGAATTACACATTATTCACTTTGTATCGCCCCTGTAACTCCCTCCCTCCTCCTATCCTAATCTCTCCCTTCCTTCCCCTTCTCCACACATGCCCCTCCCCAAATCCACTGATAGGGGAGGTCTTCTTTTCCTTTCCTCTGAGTCTATTACTCATCAGGAGTGACAGCATTGTCTTTCTCTGTAGCCTGGTAAGGCTGCTCATTCCCGAGGGGGAGGTGATCAAAGAGCAGGCCAATCAGTTCGTGTCAGAGACAGTCCCTGTTCCCATTACTATGGAGACTGAACTGCCACGGGCTACATCTGTGCAGGGGTTCTAAGTTAGCTCCATGGATGGTACTTGGTTGGAGTATGAGTCTCAGGAAAGACCCTTGTGCTCAGATTTTTTGGTTCTGTTGCTATCCTTGTGGAGTTCCTGTCCTCTCTAGATCTCACTATTTCCCACTTCTTACATAAGATTCCATACACTCTGCCCAAAGGTTGGCCATAAGTCTCAACATCTGCTTTGATATTCTGCAGGGCAAAGCCTTTCAGAGGCCCTCTGTGGCAAGCTCCTGACTTGTTTCCTGTTTTCTCCTTCTTCTGATGTCCATCCTCTTTGCCTTCCTGGATGGGGATTGAGCATTTTAGCCAGAGTCCTCCCTCTTGAAGATTTCTTTAGGTTACAGATTTTAGTAGTTCATTCTATATTATATATCCATATGAGTAAGTATATACCATGTGTGTCTTCCTGCTTCTGGGATAGCTCACTCAGGATGATCTTTTCCAGTTTCTATGATTTACCTGCAAATTTCATGATTTCCTTGTTTTTTATTGCTCAATAATGTACCACAATTTCTGTATCCACTCCTCAGTTGAGGGGCATTTGGGTTATTTCCAGCTTCTGGCTGTTACAAATAAAGCTGCTACAAACATGGTTGAGCAAATGTCCTTATTGTGTACTTGAGCTTCTTTTGGATATATGCAAAGGAGTGGTATAGCTGGATCTTGAGTATCTGACAGAGGGCTAATATCTTGTACATATAAATAACTAAAGAAGTTAAAAAGCAACAAATCTAGTAATCCAATTAAAAATGGGGAAGAGAGCTAAACAGAGAATTCTTGATAGAGGAATATCGAATGGCAGAGAAACACTTAAAGAAATGCTCGTCATTAGTCTTTGGGGAAACGCAAATCAAAACGACCCTGAGATTTCTCCTTACACCCATCAGAATGGCAAAGATGAATAACTCAAGTGACAGCACATGCTGGAGAGGTTGTGGAGAAAGGGGAACCCTCCTCCACTGCTGGGTGGGAATGTAAATTTGTACAACTACTCTGGAAAGCAATCTGGCACTTTCTCAGACAACTAGGAATAGCGCTTCCTCAAGATATCAGTCTTAGAAATGAACTTAAATTTTGTTTTATATTACTAGTAAATGGATACTCTTACCAAATTTAAATAAAGAATTATCCTATTTAAATCATATTTAGACTTTTTTTTTTTCAATGCGTTTTATTCAGGAACCTTGAACAATCATCTGACCCTGGGGAAAGCCAGCCCACAGCTTAAATAGCCTCTGGGTAGCCAACCCCAGCGTGCCATGTGGGCAATGCAGATAGGTCCATATACATGGAAGCAAGCCAGATCCTCAGCCTTAGCCAAATGTGGAGTTGTTCGTGACAGAGAGCACTCACCATCGGGAAGGTGGAAGGCAGGAACCAGCTCCATCTTTAAGGCGCAGCATTATGCAGCTCTCTACAGTTCCCCCTTTTTGTTTTAGATGCATCAGGCAAGAGTAGAGGTCTGATCTCTGATATTAGAAATAAATTGGGACTTTGTACAGATGTTCATTTAGGTGTCATCCACCCAAAGAGCATCAGACCCGTCAGATACCTTTTTCTCAGAGGCGGGACCTGGGGCATCAACCAGCATGCAATCAGACTTGCTCTTCTCTGGGTCAATATATACAAATATTACAGTGAATGAAAATGGCTACCTTGTTCACAGGTTATGACTCAACAAATCAATTGTTATCTTGTGAGTATGAGATCTGGAGTACACTTTGAAAAATTCATATTTAAAATAAATCCCTATAATGGCTCTCTAATCCAGCCCTGAAGATGCAAAGACAGGGAGATTCTGGATCTCACTGTTCAGGTATCAGGTTCAAGGATGATGTGAAATCTGAGAGACATTCACTAGAAAGAAGAAAGAGATCCCCTGAGGAACAACACCCCAAGTTGCACTGTGGCCTTCACGTACATGAGTACTTACCTAAACATTCAAGCACTCCAATGCACATGTGTGTACAGACACACATGCAAGAACTCCAATGTACATGTGTGCGTGTGCACACACATACGCATATGCTCCAGTCATTCATATTATTATAAATAAGACTCTGTCATGTTTCCATAAGTAATTCCAATAAGTTCATTGAGCTGTTCAACAGGCTAGATGTAGATGTTATTATTTTTTGGTTTTTAATTACTACCTTACTTGGAGTGAAGATAAATTTATTCAGGTTTCCTCTGGAAAATTATTTAATAATAATTTCCACCTGAAAATGCAGTGATAGACTGAAATGTTAGTTGGGAGGGTTGACTTTATGGTTTCTGAGATGATGTACTGATATTTGAAGCTTCTAATGGGAGAATGGTAGAATAGTCTGCCTATTGCCTATCTCGTGGTCTAACTCCAAATGCTGGAGTAAGATGTCACCAAGAAGGAGCCTTCTGAAAGTGGACCACATTTGGTAGGAATTCTGAAGGGGCTCATCCCTTTTTATGCTGTAAGGAAGTAAAGATGTAAATACAATAAGTAAATTATTTGAATCTCACACAATATTAGCTTCTGATTAAACATCAAAGGCAGTAAAAGTGGAGAATGAGATAAAGGTATATTGTTGCCACTTCATATAACTGTCAGGCTTAAAATAAGGATAGTACAAGCATTTCTCAGACCCCCAACCATGAAATATACAGAAATAAATGAACATGGAGGAGGGAAGAGTAAGGTACAAATAATAGAAGTTATTTCATAAATCCGACCTTTAAAGAAGGAAAAAATCCATTATTCAGATCCTTAATAAAGATCCACCATAGCAATCAGAGAATGCTCTGCCAGAATTTTCTGGCTTGGGGAAAATTTAAATGAGAACTGAAAGAGATTCTTCATGTTTAGCTCATGATGGTATGGGACATGGATGAAAAATAGTATAAATCTGAGTACTGTGGAAGCTTAGAAATCAAGTGTGCCATGTACTTAAACACATCCTCGAGGTAAAGAGTACTGAACCCAACCTGAAATCAATATAAGAAAAATCTCTCTTGGTAGACTGGCTCATACTGGTCTTTGGAAAACTTGGTTGTTTCTAGTTGAGATTACCAAGCTCATCAAGAATTGATGAGCAACAAAAGAAAGGACAGACAATATTTAGAAAGTCTGGGCTGAGAGAGTTTGACATACAGTTCACCACACCTGATAGAACTGTGTTCATATCAAAGTTGTGAAAGTTGTTGATTCAGCAAAGACTTTGCAACAGCATGTGGTCTAGTGGACTTACTTGCTGAACTCTGCAATGAGACAACATTTTACAAAGCTGAATAATTTTGACCGATCTTAATGGTTTAATAAATCACACAAGATGGGCTCAAGAGATATTAAATCACCCAGGAATGGATGGAAAAAGAAGAAAGCAAACAAAGGGTGTTGGCTAAGTTGCTTCAAGATAAGCAAGACACATTGATGAGCATGTGTTTCTAGGGGAAAATTAACTAAAATTCAAATGCTATGATAGTGAGTTCCTAGAGGCCTTTAAAACATAGCCAACAGCTCAAAGAATAAATAAATTATAAGATGGTACAGAAAGAAAGACTAAGCTTATTCTTGAGCAGAACTCATAAAGCCCCTACTCTAAATGAAGTGAGCTTGAACTAAAGATTGTTTTTTCTTCAGCTATTTCACTAGTAGGATGATTCAGAGTGAAAGACAAGGGCTTTTGTGCTGCCCTGGGGCCTCCCCAGAATCAGGAAGACAGGCATAATGGTAGACATAGGTAAATAAAGTACAGACCTAGACTCTGTTAAGCAGCATGCGTAACAAATCAAACATTTTAGACATGGGAAAATGAGCTGTGTCCGTGTCTTAGTAAGGGTTTCCATTGCTGTGATGACACAGCATGACCAAAAGCAATTTAGGAAGCAAGGGGGTTATTTGGCTTACATTGTAAACCTTCGTTGCAGGAAGTCAAACAAGGCAAAAACCTGGGTCCAGGAGCTGATCTGTGGCCATGGAGGAACGAGGATCACTGGCTTGCTTCTCATGGCTTCGTCAACCTGTTTTCTTATAGAACCCAGGACCACCAGCTGAGAATGTCACCACCAACAATGGGCTGAACCCTCCCCCATCAATCACTATTAATACAATGTCCTAGAGGTTTGCCTACAGTCCAGTTTCATAAAGGTATTTACCGAATTGAGGTTTCCTCCTCTCTGATGATTCTAGCTTGTTTCATGTTGACATAAAACTAGTCAATACATTCATACAGATATGAATTATATATACACATAAAATCATATTTAATTATATACCTAAGGACTTTTGTTTATCTGCACACACAAATCATTTCTTACTTAGAGTTTATAAATATTCTTACTTTCTGAAACATTTTCATTTTGTTTATATTCTTAGAAAATACTTCACCAGAGCACAGCTTTCCACAGTGAATATCACCGTCCACAAACACTGTCCATCATTTTCTGGAATACTTTTCTGCCAGTAAGAAATATTCTGACAACGCAAATGTTTAGAAAAACATTTTATCTGTTGTCAGTTTATTTCACATTTTCCAGAAGCCAGCATGATCTGCACTGTATAACCTAAGAAATGGGAGCAGAATGACTCACAGAAATGACTGCGAACTGGGAAGGGCTAGACACTTCCTTACCAACCCTGTTCTTTTTTGAAATAACTCATACAAATGATGGGATATTTCTACACTGTATCAGCTTTCTTCTTTTTTTGACTGAAAGTGGTCTCTCACACAGTACATCCTAACCATAGTTTCCTTTTTCTCTACTCCTTCATCTTCCCTCACCTCCCCCTTCATTTCCTCTTTGGAAAAGAGTAATCAGGCTATGACTGCTGAACAGGACAAAACAAGAAGTGATAAGACAAGGTGAAAGCCCTCCTATCGAGGCTGGACAAGATAATCCAATAAGAGGAAAGGAGTCTCAGGAGCAGGCAAAAGAGTTAGGGATACACCTGCTTCCAATTTTAGCATTTCCTGGGTTGCAAAAAGTTAACTGTCAGTTGTGTCAAGTAAACGGAGTGAATTAAATTATCTTCCCTGTCTGTGTACATGATTTTCTTTTTACAGTTATAACTCTGAAGTAACTTACAGATGTATAAAATCATTTGAAAGGACTCTGAGGCAGCAGTTAAACAGTTTACATCAGGGTGTCCCTTATGAATGCAAAAAGGCACTCACAAGAACCACAGTTTTTAGTGGGAAATTCCAGTAGCAAAAAATAAACAAACAAAACAGCTGTTTCCCTATGAATTATGTGCCAAAGAGGTCACAGAAATCCCGGAAACCATAAAGACTACAGTACTCCACTTTTTGAGATAGAGTACACTAAGCTAGCTTGATGTTGGACGGAGAGCTCCAGATATGACACTTTTGTGAGTGTCACCAATGCTGTTTTGGGAATTTTTATGTGATTTGTATTAATATTATGCATTTCATACTTGCATGGCAATGGAATGGCAGCTTCCAGAAGCATGGGATAGCTCTTCAAAAAAAGGAGCATGAGGATTTTATATAAAATAGTAAATATATGCAATAAATGTATATAAAATGTGATTCAATATCACAGTTGACTGCACATGTATCATGTATGCTATGCAAGAAGAGTCACCATATTTTGTAGTTTTCTTAGTATCTATTAAAAAAATACTGTGGAATTATGAATGTATAATTTTCACAAATCATGAATATCCAATCTATAATATTTTTATTATCCACTTATATAAAAAACATCTAGTCAGCTTTCTCATGTTAAATATCTCTTTAATAAGCCAAATCATGTTACAGGCATAAAATATCTGTAAGAATTTTCATGTTGGCAAGGCCATGCAGCTGTGTTACACATGTTTTTCCTTATTTCAATATGAGTTTATTTATATGAAATCAGAACTACCTTCCTCTTCTCCATGACAGGTCTGGTTCATTGCCAGGAACTTAGTGAAGTCTACCAAGCAATACTCTATTATGTACAATGACATCATTAAAAATAATTACAAGACCGCTATTCTATAACGCACAGCAATATGTCAGGCTAGTTCAAAGACTAGTGTCCCATGGGGGACTTGAGTTTCCTTTTTATGTATTTTTTCTTTCTCTTTATTTATTTTTATTTTTTTATTAATTACAGTTTATTCACTTTGTATCTCCCCTGTACCTCCTTCCCTCCTCCCCTCCCAACCCCACCTTCCCTTTGCCCCACTCGTGTCACTCTCCCAAACGTCTGTTTTGGGATTTTAATGATTCACAAACGTTCTGTGACCCATGTTTATGTAAGTAAGCCCTCACTCAAACCTTTTAAATTCAGCCCATAAAGTTCTTTGTTTCACCAAACTGGCATAGTTGCCTGGATGGGGGACTAGAAATACATCCATACCTCTCCATGAGAAGTCATGCAATATTAAGAAATACAAATGTCTTCATACTTGATGCTTTTCCCTATGCTCATGCATATGTCTTTTTCCAAGACCTTCTGTCCTAAGTCCATTATGGTGTTTTGGTTTTAGACTTTGATTAATCATTTAGTGGACCATTTTCCATTAACCACATGTCTGTTTATGGTAGGCTAAAGTCTGAAATTTCCGCTAAGTTAAGGGACCTTCTTTTACATGGCAACTCTAGTTCTTCACAAATAAAATGTTAAATGATTTTAGTGTCTGATCTGTGAGGTGGAAGTTATGATTTTTTTTTTACTACAATAAGCAATGCTGGTATGAACACCCTACCATAGGTTAATGGTAAACACATGTTCATATTTTTCAATGGGGATTGAGAAAATTGATATTTCTTAGTTAGATATGCCTGTATTTTTCAAATTATTATAATCATTTTTGTTCTATTAACGACATGTGACAGTTTATTCTGCTCCATATCTAAGAACATTAATAAAATATTCTGTGCTTTGCTTCATTTGTCTTTATAATTTCATTCATTCCAAATTCCATTCTTGTCTCACCTTTGTGTTGTGAAATTGAAATGAGTGTGCTGTGAATATTTCTTCTATAGTGAGGGTACCCTGAGTAAGGAAAATTGAAATGTTGCCACTGTATCTTACTAACATGCTGTTGGGAGAACTGACTGATGATATTTTATCAGGCAAAAGATAGCGTGTATCTGCAGAGAGGAGCAAGCATACTGCAACTTACATAACTTCAGCATTAATAATATTTAAGTTCTTTTTGGCTTATGACAGCTCCTTATACTATACACAAGCTTCATGTTATCTGGGTATAATATTTCTCTTTAGACAAAACAGTAGGTGTAGAAAGCTAGTCATTGTTGCAGGTAACAGTGATTTGCTTTAATAAATGGCACTTGCTATTCTTTAGAAATAAAACATATGCACTGTGATGTTAAAACTATATAGACATTGTTTTGTATTTTCTTGGTGACTAATTTCATTGAGTAATTTCTCAGATGTTAAAGTACTAACTGGATTTATGTCTTGTTATTTGTTCATATTAATTGTTAAAGGTTTTGAATATTCTTTATGCTAAGAGTGTGAGTTTGTCAGGAGTACCACATTCAAGTCACCCTGTCCACCACTACATCAGTATCTCATTAAGTCAATCTTACATCAATATATTAGTTAACAACTGATTTGACTTAACTATTCCTGAGATGAGATCCAATACCCAGTGTTGCTTGGGTGGCGAAGAATCAGAGATTAAATAACCAAGGAACCTAGCATAAATTCAAATACTGTCATTCTAATAAAGAAATGTAACAACAAATTGACTCTGAATGACATTCTGCTGTACTTTTTCTCCACATCCTCACTAGCTTGTGCGGTCACTTGAGGTTTTGATCTTAGCCATATTGATGGGTGTGAGATGGAATCTCAGAGTTGCTTTGATTTGCATTTCCTGATGACTAAAGACATTGAAAATTTCTTTAAGTGTTTCTCTGCCATTCAATAATCTTCTGTTGAAAATGGGCATATAACCAAAAGATGCTCCACCATACAACAAGGACATTTTCTCAACTATGTCTGTAATAGTTAGAATATGGAAACAACTTAGATGTCCCTGGGCTGAATAATAGATAAAGACATTGTAGTACATTTACACAATGGAATACTACTCAGCAATTAAAAACAAGGAAACCATGACATTTGCAGGCAAATGGGTGAAACTAGAAAAGATCATCCTGAGTGAAATAACCCAGAAAAAGACACACATCGTATATACTCACTTACAAGTGAATATTAGCCATATAATAAAGGATAACCATACTAACATCCACAGACCTAAAGAAACTAAATAACAAGGAGGGCCCTAGGGATGATACTAAAATCTCATTCAGAAGGCCAAATAGAATAGACACCAGAAACAGTTGAAGAGAGAGAACAGGATGGGAGTCTACCACAGATGTCCTCTGAAAGACTCCACCCAGCAGGGGATCGAAGCAGATGATGAGACTCACAGTCAAATTTTGGGCAGAGCTCAGGGAGTCTTATGGAAGAGTATGAAGGACTAGGAAGGGAAACAAACAAAGCAAACAAATCTGACCTCAGGAAAATGTGCAGAGTCTGATGCAGAAACCAATAACAATGCATGGAGACAATCTAGAGCCCCTGCTCAGATACAGATAATAGGCAGCTTAGTCTCCATGTCTGTTCCCTAGGAAGGGTAGCAGGGACTGTCTCTGAAATGGATTCTGTTACTTGCTATTTGATCACTTTCCCCTGATGAGGTGGCCTTGATAGGCCAAAGAGAAAGAGGATCCAGGCCTTTCTGATAGGCTAGGGTTTTATGGTAGGGGAGAAGGGCTCCCACTTCCTGTTGTGTATGTGAGGGTTGATGGAGGGTAGAAATGGGAGGAGACAAAGTAGAGAGCTACAACCTGGAAAAACAGTCTCTGAAATCCATGAACTGAATTGCACTGATTATATGAATTGACCTGAACTTCATGAACTCAACTGCCTTCAACTGAACTTTATTGAACTCAACACCAGAACTCTACTGTCTCCACAAACTCTCTGTATTGTCCCTCTGCCTATCTTAAGTAGCTTCTCTTTCTAGTCTGTTCTTGAGAGAGCATATCCTATGTCTGACTCATTCTGTCAAATCCTCTCATTCCTTACTTTGTCTGCCCCTCAATTAGAACACATTGTTTGGAATTAAATGTACTAAAGGCATGTCTTAATTTCATCCAGAGGGATTAAAGGTGTGTGGTGTGTTTGCATTTCATCTGGGCCAAACAGATCAAGAAGGTCTTTGGATGTGATCCCTTGCCAGAACAGCCATGTTGCTGAGCTAAAATTCCTATACAAGTAGACATCAACAAACCAAATAATCAAATTTAAAAATGGAGGTAGAGATCTAAATAGAGAAGTCCCAACAAAGGAATCTCAAGTGATTGTGAAACACTTAAAGAATCATTCAACATTTTTAGCCGTCAGGAAAATGCAAATCAAATTGATTTTGAGATTCCCTCGTATATCTCTCAGAATAGCTAAGGAAAAATGACAGATGTGAGCCCCTGTGGACAAGGATATGGAGCAAGCAGAACCCTCCACCATTGCTGGTGGGAGTACAGACTTGTAGAGTCACTTTGAAAATCAATATGTTCTTTTCTCAGAAAATTGGAAATTGATTTACCTTAAGATCCAGCTATATCACTATTGGGTATACACCCAAAAGCAGTCTGAATCTACTTCAAGGATACAAAGATGTTTCCTCACCTATGTTTTTTGAGGCTTTTTTTGTAATATTTGGAAACTAAGAACAACCTAGTTGTTCATCAAATAAAGAATGGATAAAGAACTTGTTGTATATTTATACAATAGAGTATTACTCAACCTTTAGAAAAAAAATGGCATCACAAAATATGCAAACAAATGGATGGAACAATAAAAAAAATTCTGAGTGAGGCAACCCAGCTCCAGAAAGACAAACATGGTATATGCTTACCTATAGGTGGATATGAAGTATTAAATAAAAGGTATTCATGCTACAATCCACAGACTTGGAGAAGTTATATAATTTGAAGAAGTCTAGAGAAGGAAGACACATGGATCTCATGGAGAGAAGAAAAGGAGTGATCAGGTAGGGAAGAATGGATGAGGACTGGATGTGTTGGGAATTTATTTATTTATTTATTTATTTATTTATTTATTTATTTTTTAGCAGTTACATTTTATTAACTGTATCCCAGCCGTGTTCCGATCCCTCATTCCCTCCCAGTCCCTCCCTCCCTCCCTCCCTCATCTCCACCGTGCCCCTTTCCAAGTCCACTGATAGGGGGGACCTCCTCCCCATTCATCTGATCCTGTTTTATCAGGTATCTTCAGGACTGGCTGCAAAGCCCTCCTCTGTGGCCTAACAGGACTGCTCCTCCCTTCGGGGGTGGGGAGACCAAAGAGCCAGTCACTGAGTTCCTGTTAGAAATAGTCCTTGTTCCCCTCACTTTGGGAAACCAATTGGTTACTGAGCTACCACAGGCTACATCTGAGTGGAGGTTCTAGGTTATATCCATACATGGTCCTTGGTTGAATGTCAGTCTCAGAAAAGACCATGTGCCCAGGAATTTAGTTAGAAAACATAGTGCATTGGAAATTTCCTGGAACCTACGAAGGAAAGCCTATGGAGGACTCCTAGTAATGGAAGGTATGAAACCTTTTTGATCTTGTTATTCTGTGTTCATTTGATAAAATTGATAGGCTTTCTCTTTCATGAATTAAGGAGAGGGATAGTGGATCTAGGTGAGAGGGGATTTGGAAGGGAACCAAGAGGAGGGAGAGAATGAAGGCAGCAGTCAGTATATATATTGTAAGAGAAGAATAAATTGAAAAAGAAAAAGAAAACAAATAGGCAAATAATAATAATAATAATAATAATAATAAATAAAACCTTCAACTCAAAATCTGTCCTGCCCACAAGAATTATAGGGATACAGAGATAAAGTATAGCAGAGACTGAGGGAATGGCAAACCAATGGCAAGCACAACTTGGGACTCACTCAACAGGAGAGAGCCAACCCCTGACACTATTAATGTTACTCTGCTATGCTTGCAAACAGGAGACCAGAACAACTCTCTTCTGGGAGGCTTCATTCAGCAGCTGATGGCAACAGATACATTCACTCACAGCCAAACAGGCAGAGCTCAAAGAATCTTGTGGAAGAGTGGGAGAAATGACAGAGGGAGCTGGAAAGGTCAAGGATACCCCCAAGAAGACCTACAGAGACAACTAACCTGGGCCCACAGGGCCTCACAGAGATTGAACCAACAACTGAGAGCATGCATGGGCTAGACCAAATAGGCATAAGGTTAGTGTGTAATTCAAATGTTGATTTCTGCACCCCTCCCCCCAGGTATCTGGCTGCAGTCCTAGTTCTGAGAAGCTCCTGTGTCAATGTTGTGTAAACACTGCTTACCACTTGTCCCTGAAATGCCAATAAAGCAGCTTATGGCCAGTCACTGAGCAGGGGAAAGAATAGGGCTAGACTTCCTGCCAGCCAGGGGAGGAGGAATTAGCTAAGGAAGTGGGGGATTGAACTAAGGGTTGTATGCTGGAAGGAAGGAAGGAGGTCAGCAAGAAAAGCAATGCAGTGCAAGTATCTCTGGAAGGAAGCCAAATTGAGGGTTCGGTGTACAGTAAGAACTGTTCACTTTTTGGGCTGTGAAACTTACTATTAAACAAATATACAAGAGTCTCGATTATTTGTGTAATAGCCCAGTTAAGGGGGAAACTGAGAAACAGACATCATTTTGTAAAAATAGCTTGAGCAGGACCTAGACCCCTTTACATAGATGTAGCAAATGTGAAGCCTGATCAACATATGGGACCCCTAAAAATGGGAATAGGGCCTGTTTCTGAATCTGTTGCCTGACATTGGATCCCTTTTCCCTAACTGGACTGCCTTGTCAGGCCTCAACGGGAGAGGATGTATTTAGTCTTGCTGCAACTTGAGATTCTAGAGTGGGTATCGCTTGGGGGTCTCTTCTCCTCTGTGAAAAAAAAAAGGGAATAATGGGAGGAAAGGGCATGAGGGTAGGACTGGGAAGAGAGAACAGCAGGAGCTAGGATCAGGCTATAAGTGATTAAACAAATTAATAAATAAATGAGGAAAAGTCTAAATAATAATAATAACAACAATAATAACTTGCAAAAAATAGTACTGTCTTCCTCAGTAAGTCCTTAGGTTATTTCAGGGTTAAAATTACTTTTATGTCAACTTTTAGCAGAATTGGGACCCACCATAATGTGAGTGGGGCAAATACATTCTTTGAAAGCTCAAAAAGAATAACACTCTCTTATGCCTAGATATCATCTTTTTTTCATTTCTATGTAGTCTTGGATAATGACACACTAAATGTGATTATTTCAAATATTGAATTCACCCAGAAATTTGGTTTACTTACATTGTTTTTTTTTCACATATATAGCTGGTTAAAATTACAACATTAGTAATTAATCCATCCTTTTAGCTATGAATAATTAGCTTCAATACTCTAAGATAAACTTGTGCAGTAATCTTTTCTATTAAATTCATCATTAGTATTTAGTACTAATGTCTTCATAAGATATTCTACTATCTGATATAATTCTGTTTCATCTTAAACTCTGACAACAGCTCTCATAAAGATGATGCATGCATTGTCTCATTTAATTATTTTTGATGATTAGATGTTATTACAGAGGACACTGATAAGTGTTCTAATCCATTTCAATATTTGCTGCTTCACTAATAAACCTTATGATGTGTTGATAAATGTATCATGTACTATTTCCTTCACTTGGGAAAAAATAAAACTCCATTTCAATCACTTAGATACACACACACACACACACACACAAACACAAATGTCCTCAGGATCTGCAGCGATATCTTAGCAGTTAAGACAATGTTATGCTCTTGCAGAGGACCCAGGTTAGCTTATCAGTTCCCACACAACCGTTCTTAATCTTTGATTATCCCATGCCAGGGGATTTGACATATTCTTAGGACCTTCTTAAGCACTGGGTGCACGTGTTAAAGCCTTGAGTGGTTACCTGCTTCCATGTATAAACTTTTTAAAGGATTAAACATTTATTAGTCATATGCCTTAGAGAATCAGCTGTTGTTAGTTCTTGTACATCCTCAGCTATCTTTTTGAAATCAGTCAGAATGAGTTGAACTTCATGTACTGAATTTCACCTGACAGTGTTTTGAATAATAACATGGTGCTCACCTGAATACTTTTTTGGATGTTCTCTCAGCCTCAAATTTTTAACCTTAAGCTTAAAGTATCTTGCGAGATTTGTACAGCAGTTTTTTTTTTTTTTGTTTTTTTTTTTTACGTGCCAGTATCTTAGGATCCATGATTCTGCCATCTGAACAAATTATTTGATATGTCAATGCCAATGATTATCCAACCATAAAATGCTTACTAAATCCAAGAGTCACTGTATTGCATGAATGAATAGACTAAAATATGTAGATCAGATTTAGGCAAATGCTAAAATCTCTGAAACTATATTTAAAATATTATTAGTGTTCTTAGCATTCTTAATTTTGTTATTAAATGCTGTCATTATCAAGCAACCCATAAATTACTGTGTAGCTTCACTTGGAAAAGTTCCCATATTTCTTCTTCTTTATCTACTGCCCAATATTACTTACCCTATAATAAAAAATATCTTTTTTTAACTTATGCCTTGTAAAAATTAATGTCTCTAGTCACTTAAATCTCTCAGGTATCACATCATAATTTTTCTCTTGGTTTAGGTAACATTCTTCCAAATCTGCTTTGATATCAAACTGATACTAATTTGATACTTTGATACTGAACTAAAACTCTGATTTATAACCTAAATGACAAAGCACTAAAAACGATGAATGTTTAAGTTGAAACTCTTTAAGCATTTGTGTTTTTTGTATATTTTTTAAATTTTATTTTATCAATTATAGTTTATTCAATTTGTATCCTTGCATAAGCCCCTCCCTCCTCGCCTCCCAGTGCCACCCTCCATTTCCTTTCTTCGTGCATGACCCTCCCCGAGTCCACTGATAAGGGAGGTCCTCCTCTCCTTCCTTCTGATCTTAGTCTATCAGATCACATCAGGAGTGGGTGCATTGTCATTTTCTGTGGCCTGGTAGGGCTGCTCTCCACTCAGGGGGAGATGATCAAAGAACAAACCAATCAGATTATGTCAGAGGCAGTCCCTCTTCCCATTACTATGTAACCCACTTGGACACTAAACTGCCATGGACTACATCTGTGCAGGGGTTCTAGGTTATCTCCATGAATAGTCCTTGGTTGTAGTATGAGTCTCTGGGAAGACCCCTGTGTTCAAATTTTCTCATTCTGTTGCTTTCCTTGTGGGGTTCCTATCCTCTCCAGATCTTACTATTTCCCACTTCTTGCACGTCCATGCACTCTGCCCAACAGTTGGCCATAAGTCTCAGCATCTGCTTTGAAAGTCTGCAGGACAGAGATTTTCAGATGCACTCTGTGGCAGGTTCCTATGTTGTTTCCTGTTTTCTTCTTCTTCTCGTGCCCATCTTCTTTGGCTTTTGGGACGGGGATTGAGCATTTTAATCAGGGTCCTCTCTCTTGATTAGTTTCTTCAGATGTACAGATTTTAGTAGGTTTATCCTATGTTATATGTCTATATGAGTGAGTATATACCATGTGTGTCTTTCTCCTTCTGGGACAGCTCACTCAGGATGATCCTTTCCATGTCCCACCATTTACCTGCAAATTTCATGATTTCCTTATTTTTCATTGCTGAGTAATACTCCATTGTATAGATGTATCAAAATTTCTTCATCCATTCTTCAGTTGAGGGGCAACTGGGCTGTTTCCAACTTTGGGCTATTACAAATAAAGCTGCTGCAAACATGGTTGAGCACATGTCCTTTTTGTGTACTTGAGCCTCTTTTGGATATATGCCTAGGAGTGGTATGGCTGGATCTTGAGGAAGCGTTCTTCCTAGTAGTCTGAGAATGCTCCAGATTGATTTCCAGAGTGGTTATACAAGTTTACATTCCCACCAGCAGTGGAGCAGGGTTCCCCTTTCTCCACAACCTCTCCAGCAAGTGTTGTCACTTGAGTTTTTCATATTGGCCATTCTGATAGGTGTAAGGTGAAATCTCAGGGTCGTTTTCATTTGCATTTCCCTAATGGCTAAGGACGTTGAGCATTTCTTTAAGTGTTTCTCTGCCATTGGATATTCCTCTATAGAGAGGTCTCTTTTTAGCTCTGTTCCCCATTTTTTAATTGGATTACTTGGATTGCTGCTTTTTAGCTTCTTTAATTCTTTATATATACTGGATATTAACCCTCTGTCAGATAAAAGGTTGGGGAAGATTCTTTCCCAATCTGTAGGCATTCGTTTTGTTTTGATGATGGTGTCCTTTGCTTTATTGAAGCTTTTCAGTTTCATGAGGTCCCATTTATTGATTGTTGCTCTTAGAGCCTGTGCTGTTGGTGTTCTGTTAGGAAGTTGTCTCCTGTGCCAATGAGTTCAAGGGTATTCCTCACTTTTTCTTCTAACCGATTTAATGTGTCTGCTTTTATGTTGAGGTCTTTGATACACTTGGATTTCAGTTTTGTGCAGGGTGATAACTATGGATCTATTTGCATTTTTCTACATGTAGACATCCAGTTGGACCAGCACCATTTGTGGAAGATGCTATCTTTTTTTCCATTGTATGGTTTTGACATCCTTGGCAAAGATCAGGTGTCCATAATTGTGTGGGTTTATTTCTGGGTCTTCTCTTCGGTTTCATTGATCCACCATTCTGTTTCTATGCCAGTACCATGCAGTTTTTATTACTGTTGCTTTATAGTACAGCTTAAGATCAGGGATGGAGATACCTCCAGAAGATCTTTTATTGTACAGGATTGTTTTAGCAATTCTGGATTTCTTGTTATTCTATATGAAGTTAAGAATTTTTCTTTCCAGGTCTGTAAAGAATTGAGTTGGTAATTTGATGAGAATTGCATTGAATCTGTAGATTGCTTTTGGTAAGATGGCCATTTTTATTATGTTAATCCTGCCAAGCCATGAGCATGGGAGATCTTTCTATCTTCTGATATCTTCTTCTAATTCTTTCTTCAGAGACTTGAAATTTTTTTTCATACAAATCTTTGACTTGCTTGGTTAGGGTTACACCAAGGTACGTTATATCATTTGTGGCTTTGTGAAGGGCGTTGTTTCCCTAATTTCTTTCTCAGCCCTTTTGTCTTCTGTATACAGGAGGGCTACTGAGTTTTTGGAGTTAATTATGTATCTGGCCAATTTGCTGAAGGTGTTTATCAGCTGTAGGAGTTCCCTGGTAGAGTTTTTGGGGTCACTCACATATACTATCATATCATCTGCAAATAGTGATACTTTGACTTCTTCCTTTCCAATTTGTATCCCCTTGATCTCCTTCAACTGTCTTATTGCTCTATCCAGGACTTCCAGATCTATGTTAAAGACATATGGAGAGAGTGGGCAGCCTTGTCTTGTCCCTGATTTCAGTGGGATTGATTTAAGTTTCTCTCCACTTAGTTTGATATTGGCTATAGGCTTGCTATATATCACCTTTACTATGTTTATATATGTGCCTTGTATCCCTGATCTATCCAATACTTTAAACATGAATTGATGTTGGATTTTGTCAAATGCTTTTTCAGCATCTAAGGAGATTATCATGTGTGTTTTTTTCTTTCACTTTGTTAATATGGTGGATCACATTGATGGATTTCCATATATTGAACCACCCCTGCATACATGGGATGAAGCCTACTTGTTCATACTGGATGACATCTTTGATGTGTTCTTGTATTCGGTTTGCAAGTATTTTGTTGAATATTTTTGCATCAATGTTCATAAAGGAGATTGGCCTGAAATTCTCTTTCTTTGTTGGGTCTTTGTGAGGTTTAGATACAAAGGTGACTGTGGGTTCATAGATTTAGTTTTGTAATGTTCGTTCTGTTTCTATTTTGTGGAATAGTTTGAAGAGAATGGGAGTTATCTCTTCTTTGAAGGTCTGGTAGTATTCTGTGCTGAAACCATCTGGTCCTGGCCTTTTTTTGGATGGGAGACTTTTGATGACCGCTTCTATTTCTTTGGGGGATATAGGACTATTTAATTGATTTACCTGCTCCTGATTCATTAAGCATTTATTTTTTGAAAATATTGTTTCTAATTCTCTGAAAATTTTAGGCAAAGTATTGTGATAATGTACATCCTCAGTTTCACCCTTCCTACTTAACCAGCAGGAATTCACTTATGTAATAGACAATATGGTAAGTGATGTATAAGAAGTGAAGCTGTTTGAGTAAGTGCTTCATTCACACACTGATGTAATTTGAATGCAAGCTTTCAAGTTCATGTTTGGGAAATTAATCCCCAATTGGAAGGTAAGTCAACTGAGGGTAATTGGGGTTAATTAAGGTCAAAGAAATAGAGATGAGTTGCTTTATGAGAAGAAGAACCCACCCTTGTGTTTGGACACTGCTCTGTCTTGTTTTGTATCCCCTCTGCCATGTAATGACATAGCAGGAATGCTTTTAGCAACTGTCTAGCATAATGTAGTTTAATGCTATAGCTTTCTAAGTTTCTATTAGGTGAGTCATGTAATGTTCCATTCTTTGTAAATTGCTCTGTTTCAAATACATTGTTACATCTTTAAACAGACTAGTATACACTCTGAGCTGTCCAGTAAAATGACAATTTACATGAATGTTTCTTCTTTTATGAGATTAGAATAGTAATCATTTACAATGCATCTATTGAAGAAGATTCTGACTTCTCAGATAATCCAATTATGTGAAATAAAATTTATGCCATATTCCAAACACATAAAATACACCACACCCTTTCATTTTCTTGAGTTGTCGCTCATTTCAAATCAGTCATAGTAGAAAGTTATGGTGGGGAAAATGAAATTATGAAAAAATGTACATGTACTTTTTAAAAATAAATGTACTTTATTTATTCAAAATATTTTGGAAATAAAGTACATTTAACCACCTACTTGCTATGTAAAATTGTATGAAATGTTTAAGTTGTATGATTACAAATCTCTCTAAAACTAATCAATGCAGTACAAACTGCTGTGTAATGAGAATTCAGTGCTACATATTATTCATTGTATAACTTTGTAGTTCATGATATATTGAAATACAAGCATATGAGAAAATTGAATACAAACTACAAATATAATAATTTACTTGAAAGCATGGTTTGTAAATGACCCCAAAGAAATCATAGCCATGCTTGCCAGATCATAGACCATAGGCGAACACTTCTGAGTAATTTTATGTTACTTGGTTTTATGTGTTCTAGAACAGTGTAGCTATGCTGATTATCCGGAAATTAGAATTTTGTGAATTTTTTTGGAAATTGAAATTTTCAAAGCCTGTCAGGTAAACAAAATGTAATTATTTTATTTCAATTTTAAGTGAAAATAACTTTTCATACAGTATATTCTGTTCACAGTATCATAAAATATGCTGTGATTCCCCTCCCTTATCCATTCCTAGGTCATCTCCTTCTCTCTATCCATCCCATTCCATTCCTTCCTTCTTTCTTGAGAAAACAAAGAGGCAAATCAAAAAGCAAATAAAAAAGACTAGAATTTTTTGAAAAATCATGAGATACAAACACACACACATACACAAAAAGCATAAAAGCACAAAATTGGAAATCATACTACAAAAACAAAAGAAAGCCACTATCAGATAGAAAAATCTCCAAAAATGCCATTGATTTTGTTTTGTATTAGCCTTCTACTGCTGAGTATGGGGCTGCTCTTAAGTGAGACCAGTGAGACCCTATAAAATTCTGAATGGCTGATTAAGCCTCTTTTTTTTTTGCGGGGGGAGGTTGTTTAATTTTGATTCAATAAATTGTTTTAAATAACTCAGAATGGTTTCTCACTGAGTAGATTTCATCTGCATTCTTGGATAACAATATGCATTCTTAGAATTTACAAGTAATGTTCTTTTATTCCTTTGAACATTGTCAAATATATACTCTCTGTATTCCTAGTAGCATAATAAAAATTAATTTTAGTTAAAAAGTAATGACAACCTTTGCCTTCTTTGTAAATAAACGTGATTAAGTATATAATGTAAAACATGCCTTAATATTCTCTTCCACAAAATATTGCAAGAATACCTATTTCAGTAAAAGCAAACACAAAATAAAAGTTAACGCACAATATATGGATATATTGTATTTTGAAATTAACTAACTTAATTTGTTCAAAAATAAAACAAATAGGATTATTCTTAGCATGATTTATGCTTATTTTGTCACTGTTTTGCCTTAGGAATTTGCTATCACTTTTTAAGTGCACAGTAGCATAGAATTAATCTGAGCCTAGTAAATATTATTCCTAACATTGAAGTCAAGCCTGCAGTCAATATGAGAATTCAATATTCTTTTTTTAAATTTTTTATTTTAATTTTTATTAATTACACTTAAACCTTCCCTCCTCCCCTCCCAATCCTACCTTCCCTCCCCTGAGAATTCAATATTCTTAAAGAGGTGAATTTTTCTTCAGTATCTGTGAAAGTCCTTGTTTCATAAGTTTTTACTTTTTAATTTTTTTAATTTTATTTATTATTTATTACAATTTATTCACTTTGTATCCTGACTGTGGCCCCTTCCCTTGTCTCCTCCCAATTCCACCTAACTCTCTTACCCCCCAACACCCCTTCTCTAGACCATTGATAGAGGAAGTCCTATTCCCCTTCTTTCTGATCCTAGCCTATCAGGTCTCATCAGGACTGGCTGCATTGTCTTCCTCTGTGGCCTGGCAGGGCTGCACCCCCACGGGGGAGCTGATTAGAAAGCCAATCACTGTGTTCATGACTGGAACAGCCCCTGTTCCCCTTTCTAGACACCAACTCGGAGACTGAATCTGTTGGCTATATTTTGAGCAGAGGTTCTAGGTCATCTCCATGCATGGTCCTTGGTTGGGGTATCAGACTCTGCAGGGGCTCCAGGGCTCAGATTTTATGGCTCTGTTAGTCTCTTTTTGGAGCTCCTGTCCCCTCCAGGTCTTTCTGTCTACCCCTTCTTTCATAAAACTCCATGCAGTCTGCCCAAAGTTTGGCTATGTATCTCAGCCTCTGTTGCGATGCCTTCATCAGTAGACTCTTTCAGAGGCTGTCTGTGGGATGTTCCTGTCCTGTTCCCTGTCTTCTGCTTTCAATGTCTATTGTGTTGCCTTCTGAATGATGATTTAGCATCTTCCTTAGGTTCTTCCTTGTTGTTAAGCTTCTTTAGGAGTACAGATTTTAGTGTGATTAGCCTATGTTATATGTCTAATGTCTAATGAGTGAGTATATGTGTGTCTTTATGCTTCTGGGTTACCTCATTAAAGATTATCTTTTCTAGTTCCCACCATTTGCCTGCAAATTTCCTAGGCATATATCTGAAATAAGCTCAACTCTGCAACAAGGACATTTGCTCAACCATGTTCGCAGCAGCTATATATATAGTAAGAGCCAGAATCTGGAAACAACCCAGATGTCTCTCAGTGGAGGAATCGATACAAAAATTGTGGTACATTTACACAATGGAATACTACTCACCCATTAAAAACAAAGAAATCATGAAATTTTCATTTCTTTACTTTATATCAAATGTTGATATAACATGTCATAATATTATTTGTATATCCAGAAAAATAAAAGTCTTTGGTAGTAAAAGTGATTTTTTGTGCAAATTTAAATATAGATAGAAAATAATTCCTTAAAAGATTTTCTTCTGTCCTCTCATACTGATAAATGCATATAGTGCCTAGACAGAATATGTCCTTTCTTTACTATTTCAGAATCTCTTCCTACTTGATGATGCCTGTCCCACACAGGGTAGTGGGGGAATTAAGGACATTGACTCCTGGTGTGATGTTACCTAGAATGAATCGAGCTTCATCCAAAAATCACAGGAGAGAAATGGTAAGGAGAGCTAAAACTAAATCAATGTTTTATAGGTATATTCTATCAAGTCATTCATTTTTTAAAATGTTATTCTTTTCCTTTTATTTTACATGTGGAATATTACTGGGGATTGAATCCATAGGTCTCAGCATGGTAGGAAAGGGTGCTACCTTTGAGATAAATGTTGGATTTTTTTGAGAAAAGGCCTCACTATTTCTATATTGGTCTTGAACTTGCGACAGTCTAGCCTCATTCTCTGGAATGGCTAATATACAGACATTGTTCTTCTTGATATTCCATTCTATTTATTTTTTGTTATCACTAAAATCATTTTAATAAAGTAAATTACATCCTAACTGCAATTATTTTATAGACATATTAAACAACAAAGAAAATCAACCTAACCTAGGAAGAATTTGGTAAATTCATAGCCTCAAGTATAACTGAATTGTAGAATGAGAGATGCATTACTATGTAACAGGTTATAAAAATATATCAAAACTAAGGTATTGTGGAATACAAGCTATCAGTTCTAAACTTAGATCTCACATTAGTCCAAGAAAACTACTGAATCAATAGTATGTTTATCATAAACATAAGATCATTAGGCTTAATTATGGCTAATTGGCAGATACTACTACTAAAATTTCTTCGTTTTTCTGGCTACAAAAAAAAAAAAAAGAAACAAGACAAACAAACAAATAAACAAGAAACAGAGCTGTCTTTTTTTCGGTGAGCTCAACTTTCACAACCACAAATTCAGCTGAGTGCAAGCTTACAAACATGCCCACATACCTTCCTGACTCAGTGTAGGAAAAATCTGTTATCCTGGAGTTTAAAGACTTCCTCTAAGTCTCTATCTCCAGTGTGTTTTACTTTGAAATATTTTGTTCTATAGTTATTCCACTGAAGTTGGAGACCATGATCCTGTAAATTATGACAGTTATGAAAGTTAAACTATTTTTGTCTAGAAGATTCAAAGCTGAAATATTAATTTGGATGTGTTTTAGTTGATCATCACTTTAAAACCCTTCTGAAGTTTGTCAGGTGTCAGATTTCAGTGACACAGAATAAAAAGAATTAATACTTTGCATATGTTTCAAGTTTCTTTATTCAGGGAATAAAACTGAATTAATATATGAGTGGGCTTTTAACAACAAGGAAATTTGTTGACATATTACTGTCATGAGAGATGAGAGCCATGCCTAGCTTTTACTAATACATGGCTTGTACTGTACCCAGAACATTTCTCTTTAAATATCTTAGGCCTAGGCCTGGAAGCTTCTGGAGTCCGTACAATTTAATCTTCTGTAAGCTCTGACCTTGAAGGCTTCAGTTTCCAGCTTCTGTCTGCTAACCTAAACCTAGAATGTTTGCAGCCTCCAAGACTTAGAGCTGAATAAGTTCACCCTTTGTCCTTCCTTCTAAACTCTGGCTCATTCAACTGAGCTGTTCTGACTCAAAACTCCTCTCCAGTCTTACTGAATCAAACTGGCTTCTCTCCACTTCTCACCGAATTGTTCTGCTTAGAGAAACTGCCTCTGAACTCTGTAAACTGAACCGCAAAACCTCAACTTCACTCGACAGAGCTGCACTGAGCTGTACTCTACTCCAGAACTCTACTGTGCTGTTTCCACAGACGCTCATGTTCGCTCTCTCTCTCTCTCTCCCTGTGTGTGTGCTTTTCTTAAGTAGCTCCTCTTTCCTGTCTGTTCTTGTGAGATTTGGGCATATCCTATCTCTGACTCACTTTGTAAGATATTTCTCTGATTTATCAGTTTGTCTGTCCCTCAATTAGACATCATTGTTTGTGAATAGAGGTGCGTGTTGAAGGTGTGTCGGTATTCAAGACAGAAGGACTAAAGATGCATACAAAGGTCATGTCTGAACTCCAGCCAGATCACACACACCTAGGTCTTTGGATGTGATCCCTTTCCAGAGTAGCCGTGTTGCTGGAATTAAATTCTACACTGTCTCTTATACCTTCTGAGAGAAGAAAAATCAAATTTCTCAAATAAAGTAACAGTACATATTAACCACTTCAGGATAGGACAAATGTTCAGGAGTAGTTGAACACTATATAATGAATAGACTTTCGAGGGTTTTTTTTTTTTTTTTTTTGAGTGTATGTGTGCTTTAATATGGTTACAGTTTGCTATTTTCTATTTGTTTGTTTTTCTTTTGGGGGTGTGTTTTGCTTTCTTATTTTGGAGGATTTATTGTTTAATTGGTTTTTCTTTGTTTTTTGAGGAAGAGTTTAAAGCTTTTGGGGGGTGGAAGGACTTTGTGAAAGGGAAGATTATAATTATACTATATTTACATTTTTTAATTGTTTTAAGTAATAAAAATATATATTAAGAATGAAGGGTGAAATTTAGAGGACAGTTTGATACTGTCCATTTAGCAAAATAATAGTAATGGGCTCCCTACTTGAGGATATGAGATCCCTATCTATCTGTTGTTGGCCTGACTGACAGTACCAGGCTTAGGTTTTCATTGTAAAACAAGCCTTAAGTCCAACTAGAAAGTGGTTGCTTCCCAATATACCAACTGTGACATTGTTAGACTCATGGCCGTATCTTTGCATAATATCCACAATAGTGGATATCCTGAGTAGGGAAAAACAAACAAACAAACAAAAAAAGATAGGATATTGCAAAGAAGATGGTATGCAGGCTATGCCTGGGGGGAGTTAGGGATAGGAATGGGGTTTGAATATAATCTGCATGAATTTTATCAGTATTATTTCTATTGTGTGTATGAAATTATCACAGGATTAAGGTGGCAGATAACTACAAGAAAACAGTATTAGTCAAATACAACATACCTATGTGTATAAATATGTTTTGTCAGCCTGCATAAAAACTTTACAAGTTAAAGCTAAACACAAATCCTAGAAGGGAAGAGGAGAGGTGGACACCAAGGCCCCCTTCTAGCTAGTAAACTATTGCCATTCAGTTGTTGCTGGGATAGGAAAAACTTGTTTATTTGTTTGTTTTTAATAGAATGACATCCTGTACATTGACTTTACTACAGGGCAGACACCATCCCCGGTAGTAGTAAGCCAACGTAAATTGGACTCAGGGGATTCTGTTCGTATGTATTTTCAAAGAGAGATATTATTAAGATTGGGAACTTAGTAAGAAAGGAACTGGTATGTGTGGGGGAAAACTAGAAATGTGATCAAAACACATTGTATGAAACTCTTAAAATAAATATTTTTAATAAAGTAAATTAAATTTACAAATAAATAAAATGCCAATGGAAAAGGTATTTAAACAGACTGAATTAAAATGGAAAACATCATTAAATAATATTTTAAAACCTGTTTTTAAAAATCTCAAAAATGTAGAACAAAAGGACAAATTAATAAAGTTATATGATGTACAAAACTTAAACCTAGGTGATGTAAGCATCTTCAACTCCATAACTTACATAACATAAATAAATATCTATTCAAACAGTACATGGCACCAACAACAGAGCAAAACAAAAAGAGTTCTACCCGAACCCAGCTTTTTGAAGCAATGGCCTAATGGGGTTACTCACAGAAGCTTTGTGGACTGAGAGGCACCTGCGTTATCAGGAAGTCCAAGACAGCATGGATTAGACTCACCAAAGCCCCATCCATATAGTTCAATAACCAAATTAAATGTAGCTCCACTGAGTAACATCTGTCTGTGTGAGGAACTGTTTGTTATTCACCTACATTTGGGGATTATGTATCTACATCTGATAAACTTCCAAGGTTCCTGAGACTTAAAAGTTTCTTAGGCTTCCAAGATACAAGTTTCCCCCTCTCAACAGAATGCCATGCTTTATTCAAAGGAAATAAATATATCACAACCCGCTCCCTTTACATTATTTTTGCAAGTTCTTTTATAATGTCACATAAGCCTGCAAGTGTGTGGCAGACATGTTTGATATTATTCTTTCAGTTAAGTCTGGGCACTAAGCCACTGTATATCAGTGATAGTACTTAGTTTTGCCTGTGAGGCCAATTATGAGTCTCTCATGTCACTATTGCCCACACCATGAATGATCCTGACAAGAGTTTTATTCTGCAGGCATTAACACAAGTGAGAAAGAGGCAATTTGGTAACCATATTATGTCCAGTTCACAAAACAATGCCAGCTGCTTACCCATATTGGCCTATGATCTCCTAACTGTGAGGCTTTAGTCTTGGCTTACAGTATCAAACAAGATCTCCCTGTTGAGAACCCTGTAAAGCAGGCCTAAAACTCAACTGTAAAGCAGTTGGCTGCATTTATAATAGCCATGACACTACCATACCAGGGAACATATCTCGCCTGATACTTTAGATTGTAGAATGGGGAAACCCATAATTAAGGATAAATATTGATGACAATTATGTCTCCACTGCCCTCACAGTGCCTTCCAGCAGTATAAATTCCAGCCAATAAAGAGGCTGGTTTCCGCTCAGTATCAGCATGATTTCTACATGGCTTGCAAGTTGCATAGATCTTCCAAAATAGGTGAACTATTTATTTCTGGCATGCAATCAATAGGAGTGACAACATATAATCTGTAAGTTCTCAGGCCAGCAACTCATATATAACTAGCCGTCAGGAACATTTTAATTTTTATTTAACAATGTTCTGGATTCCTGAAACGCTCCTTTCATCCATGCAGGATGCCTTCATTCAGACTTTGTAGCTGTTATTTTTACTGTCATTCTAGATGTTTTTCTGAATGTGTAAAACATTCGAATGTTAGTATTCTATAAAGAAAGGTGGCCAGAATCTCTGCAGGCCTACTGTCATATGTTCCAACAAAGTATGAATTTATCTCGATGCCTCAGAGGAAACTAAATAGGAATACTAATATGGTCCAGTATAGCAAGGGAAGGCATGATGAGTTACATTTTTTCTTCATAGAGGAGTGATGTTCAGTACAGCAGCATGAATTGGGACACACAATTACAAGCTCTCCAGAATGCCTAATCGTTTTCCATGAGCGCTCCTGTTTTTTGTTTTTTTTTTTGTTTTTTTTTTTTTTTTTTTTCACCTTGAGATGATTCTGTGAGACTGTCACATATATCCCAGCTGCAGCTCCCTCCTTTGTCTCCTCCCTGTCCCACTCACCCTCCTTCTCCTCCTAGGGGAGCACCTCCTCCCCTTCTATCTGACCCTAGCCTATCAGGTCTCACCAAGGCTGGTTGTCTTCCTCTGTGGTCTGGTGAGGCTGCATGGCCCCCCTCCCCCCAGGGAGGTGATCAAAGATCTGTCCACTGAGTTCATGTCAGAGACAGCCCCTGACCTTACTAGGAAACCCACTTCGAAACTGAGCAGCCTTTAGGCTTAATCTCTGCAGGAGGTCTAGGACCTCTCCATGCAAGGTCCTTGGTTGAAAAATGGGTCTCTGCAGGAGCCCCTCAGGATTTTTTGGCTCTGTTCTCTTTGTGGAGTTCCTGTCCTATCCAGGCCTTTCTATCTCAGTCTTCTCCCATTAGGTTTCCAGCACTCACCTGCTCTAAGAGTTTGAAAGGGCTTACTTCTGTTGCTTGGTTTTAATTTGGAAATGCTATCACCTACTCCTGCATTGGGCTTACTAATGCTAACAGATTACGGGTAAAAACTGTGGTCCCTTACATGGCTACAACCTGACTCATGAAAGGTTCCCAGGAGGGGCAAGCAATCCCCACTGTTGGTATACATTCTTGCAAGAGAGAAATGTAAAGCAGGAGATCACCTGCCTTATTTTATACCTTCAGTGAATGGTTCTTCAGAAGCTTGTTAACATATTTAAAATTGGTAAAATTATTCTTGGAATTCTGCTTGACATAAGTCTTGTCACATTTGCCTCAAATAATGTGGGCAGACTCTGTACTGCCTTGTTCTTCACTTGACCTTTCTTGGATTCTTTAGCATTTTAGGACCCTGGTTTAAAAGTTAATTTAAGTAATTCACATTTGTCAGAGCCTCTCCTACTTTATAAAAATATGACCAACTATGGAGCCTTATGAGCCACTAGAAGCCCTTACTACTCTTGAAGCCCTTGTCGAGTTCTGTCTTTTTAAACTCTCCTATGAACATTCTAATTAGGCTCTGTAAACTAAGCATGAAACAACACTATTTTCAAATCCAGTTCTTTAGCCAATGCCTAGCTTTCTTCTACTACCTTCCACAAACTTATAGTTATCTGTAACCAAGCAATGCTAAAGATTTACTAATGAGTCATATGAGCTAGGCATAAAGGAATTTATTTCTCTCACTGTAATAGTTAGGTTTGATTGTCAGCCTAATAGGACCTAGAATCATTTAGATGTCAAATTTCTACACATGTGTATGAGATAGTCTTTTTAAATTAATTTATTTTTTATTAATTACAGTTTATTCACTTTGTAAACCAGTTGTATCCCCCTCCCTCATGCCTTCCCACTCTCACCCTCTCTCCCTTGGGAATTAACTGAGGTTGGAACACCCTTCCTAAATGTCTATAGAGCTATTTAATGCTGAGGCCTCAAACTGAACAATATAGAAGAAAGTGGGCTGAGCACCAAAGATCAGTTAGGGTGCATGAAATATAACCAAATGCTTTGTATGTAAATCCCCATGCTTTTCTTGTCACCGAATGCAGCATCTCCTCATTAACTATGATGCTGAATAAGCTCACCTTAAGTTGCTTTTTGTCACATATTTGGTTATAGCATGGAATAAAGTAATTTAGATACCCAGATTTCATCAGTTATACAATCTTTTCCCCAAAGATGATGATTTCTATTGTTCATTTTAATTGATTCCACACATTCTCAGTATGTCCCTCTGCCCTTGTGCCCCATGGTCACATAATCAAGGTTGTGAGTCAATCTTTCATTTTGTGTTTAAAAGCCTTTTCTCATTTATGCACACAATAACATGAAGAAAAATATGGTCATATTGGTCTACCCCAACAAGTATTCCTACTTCAGGGAACTAAGCATCACTTACATGACTTATCACAGGTGCCATGAAAGTGCTGGTCCTCACCTAAAATTTTGTTCAATCATGTTGCATAGAATTTTCTTGGGAGACAAGGAAACATATGTAGTTTTCTAAGACATGGTAAAACAACAAAGTAAATAAAGGGTTCCTGCTGGGGTCCAGCCCAGGATGAGGAAAGGGCTTGAAAAAGGGTGGATGCGAGAGCGACCAGGGGAAGATCAGACATGGGAAACCATTCAGTTGTGTTTAATAAGAGGACAGATAGGAAGCACATCTCCATATCGCTTGACCTGCCCTGGCAACCTGTGTCTCTTGTGAGCTTTATTTATACACAAAATCAATTCTTTAGGGACTTTAATCATTGACTACAGAGTTTTAAGTCTTCCTTGGTTATATAAGTATATAGAAACAAAAGAAACCCAGTAAGAAAACAGCAAATTTTAGGAGAACTAGGAATTAACATTATGAAAAAAAAAATCAGTTTTCTTTAAACTCAAAGTTTTTTTCCTTAAGATTGGTGCCATAAAGCCCTGTGGTTACAAAAATGCTAGACAGAAAGATTCTATTTGAGTTTGATCTTGTTTCAATTTGGCATAGGATTAATAGATCAGGAGTGATTTCCTTCCACCTGTTACATCAAGGTTATCTTTCCATAGAAGTTTAATCTTGTTGACCCTAGTTTAATTCCTTGTTTTCTTTCTCTGTTTTTCTTTTATATTAAACATAAGAATGATCATTTTTTGATCCGTTTTTAAAAATTTATTTTTTCATAAATTAAAGTTTATTCACTTTGCATCCCAGCTGTAGCCCCCTCCCTTCTCCCCTCCCAGGTCCACCATCTCTCCATCATCACCTCCCATGTCCCTCCCCAAGTCCACTGGTAGGGGAGGTCCTCCTTTTCCATCTGACCCTAGTCTATCAGGTCTCATCAGGACTGGTTTCATTGTCTTTCCCTGTGGCCTAACAATGCTGGTCTCCCATCAGGGGAAGGTGATCAAAGGGCCAGACACTGAATTCATGTCAGAGACAGCCCCTGTTCCATTACTAGAGAATCCACTTGGATACTTCGTTGCCATGGGCTACATCTGAGCAAGGGTTCTTCTAGATTATCTCCATGCAGGGTCCTTGGTTGGACTATCAGTCTCAGAAAAGACCCCTGTTTTTTTATTTCTTTTTTATTTTATTTTTTTATTAATTACACTTTATTTATTTTGTATCCCTCCCTCCACCCCTCCCAATCCCTTCCTTCTTCCTCCTTATCCAGGCATTCCCCTCTCCAAGTCCACTGGTAGGGGAGGTCTTCTTTTCCTCCCTTCCTTCTGATGGAGCAGCATTACTAGGCCACAGAGAAAGGTTGCTTTTTTGTTTTGTTTTGTTTTGTTTTTTTATTGTTAAAATATTGTGCAGCTTTTTTTTTCTTTCTTTTTTTTTTTTTTTTTTTTTTTTTTGCTTAAGCAAATGCGGTCCTTCCTTTTGTCTTTCTGTAATATCAGAAATGTCCTGGTCAGACAAGTCTATTGCAGGGGCAGGCAGTTCACTGAGCCAAAATATTTGTCTCTTTGACTTTGTCATGAACCCTTGTTTTAATACAATTCCTGTCTTTATTACAATCCTGTAAAGGATAAAATATTAGGATTTCTTAACTTATCTACTTTGCCTTCAGGAAGGGACCAAGTTCTGTCAGTAATAGCATGATCAAAATCTCTTCCTGTCCATACTAGTTCATTGTTTCTGAAACTGAACATGAAAACTTCGTATCAGCTTCTAAAATTTCCCTATGTTTTTCTTCTGTAATACTTTTATTCAAATTCTCCGTGTCATATTTACCGATATCATTTATTAGTAATTAAAATGTATATCTAAATACTAGAGTCAATTTTCTTCATAGCTGTTTGTCCCAGCTGTTTGCATTAGATTTATTTTTATTAACACTAGCATTACTTGATCCCAGCTCTAGCTTTTGGAGAGAGGCCTTTAACAGCAAGAAATATCAGTTCAGGACATCCAGGCACTAGAACATTTTCAGGTAGCACCTCCAGGATGCTTGGCTTATCCAAGCAGAGATTGCTCAGGCCAGAACCTCCAGGCATTGGAAATTTGTAAAGCAGCACCTCCAGGATTCTTGGCCTCTCCAGGTTCCATCTTTGTCTAATGTGGTGAGCCAGGGAGGTGGCTGGGTTAGTTTCAGGAACACCTGCATTTCTGAAAAGTCAAGTCAAATACTGTGACAATTTACTACTACTGTGTCTGCAGCCTCACACCCAACTCAAAGTTAAATCCACTGAAGACAGTCTTCCCTTTTGCTTTGTTGCCACATATAGTTTACTTCCTTTTTTACTATTTCTATGTGTATTATGTGTTTCCATTTGTAATGAAAGAAGAAAAGGCAAGAAGTCTATTACGAAGAGGAGAAGAGAGAAAAAGTAGAGAATATTAGAAGACAAATGTCAGGAAAGTAGAAAGAAGCCTATTAGTAAAGAGGAAGAAGAGACCAAAATAGACATCACATCATCATACCTCATCACAGGAAAAACGGTCCTAAATTAGAGGGCTTCGGGCATTAACTCAATACCTGTGGCATGAAACTTACCTATAGGGCAGTCACCTCCTTCTGGGAAGAGGTCCTGGAGGCAGCCCCCTGGATGGTGGTAGATGGTCCTTCCAACCCCATGTCATGTTTCTTGCCTGCCATCAAGAGAACCAGGGAGGAAAGCTTCCCTCCTTTCCTTTTCTGCCCATCATAGCTGCTGCCCACCAATGAGTGGGTCACTCTAAGCCACGGTCCACCAGCGATGCTTTGCTTCCCTCATCAGATGACTCCGATGAGGAATAATGTCCTGAGGCCCATCTAGTTGCTGACCTTGTAGCCTCAGAAAAAGCAGTAGAAGAGACTCGAGAAACCACAGCTTCATCAGTGTTGGCAGCACGCTATGGAACCAGTCTTCCCTTTACCAACCCTTGCCTCCCCACGCTTCAATGCAAGACACTCCTCCCTCTGAACTCGTCCCACTACCAAGCATCTCCGTGACCTCCAGAGAATCCGGAGGTCCAGGCATTCCAGGTAATGCACACCGCACTCGGGCTGACCTTCTAAACTGATAGTCTTAGCAAGCTGGAGACTAAAAAGAGCTTAGGCAGGCAGTCAAGGAGGATGGCATTTACGTCCCTTAGACTAAGTCCCTCCTCCAAAGCCAAATCGACACTTTAAGTACTCCCCATGAATAGAGAGACATCAGCTGCTTCTCTCTAACTGGTCTGCTTTTTCTACGGTGGAAGACCCTCTACAGAGAAGAAGGCTTCGAGCAAGTCAGACTGAAGCAGAGCCTAAATGACATCACAAGGGGCTATGATGAACTCTTCAGCCAGTGAGACTTTTTCAGAGGAGCTCAACAAGCAGCCCAGCGAGCAGGGTGCTATGTCCAGGTGGGCCTCCACATGTTTCAGGCCTGGGACATAATCCACCCCTCCCAGGGCCCACTGGTTGAGACCATGGGTAGTCATCATGTGATTATGGGTAGAGAAGCCGGGCCATAAATAGCACAGATGGAATAACTAGTAGATCTCTAAGCTTAACATAACATAAAATAATGAAAGCTATAGATGGTATTTTTCCAGATCTCAAAATGATTAAACAAGGTATCTCTTGTAGAAAGACAGCAAGAAAATTGTAAAATATTCATTATGAAATCGAAATAGTTCACTGTAAACTGTGGATCATATATAATGTGTCAAAACACAGTAAAATATTCCAGACAAAAATGACAATATTTATCAAAATGTGTGAAGTATGTCAATAATTACATTCCTAGAAAATTTTATGCCAGTAATGAACAAAATCCAAAAGAATTCTCTAGAGCACTGCATGTTTCACTCATATGGGAATCAATGAGAAATGCAATCTTGGTCCTTCAAAAATAAATCAGTATCTGAAATGGAAGCTATGTATTGCTGATGATACCATGAAATCAAAAGTAAAATAAGTGCATTCTATGGACAGTGCTATAGCCACAAAACTCACAACATAAAGGAAATAAACTAAATGTTTGAAACATACCATCTGTAACCATTACTTTCACATACTACGTCTAGCTATTAGATGGCCACATTAAACAGCTTATTCACACTTTATGTGAATAATCTGTAATAAATAAATATAAAATCCTGGCTGTAGCCTCTCCCTCATCTCTTCCTTTATGTCGTCATTTTTTGGATATAGATATACATATTCATATATTCACTTTTTCTTAATGCTGCAACACAAAGACATATCTTTCTGCTGAGTCTCAGGAGTGACAATCATGAATTTATTGCTGTTTCCCATCAAAGTATGATGCTATTATTTCTTACTCCTCTGAATCAGTCAGTTTTCCCACATGACAAATAGTCTTTTCCAGAAATTAAATTAAGTGTTTTAAGCATCAGAAAATCCAGGCTAGGTCATAATTTTTCTATTATTGTTATTAATATTATTATTTACAATTTATTCACTTTGTATCTCAGTTGTAGCCCTCTCCATCATCTCTTCCTAGTGCTACCCTCCCTCCCTCTTCCTCCCCTATCCCTCTCCCCTAGTCCACTGATAGGGGAGGTCCTCTTATCCTATGGTCTGACCCTAGCCTATCAGGTCCCATCAGAAAAGTATGGACCATCTTACTGTGGGCTGGCTAGGTTGATCCCCCAGGGAGAAGTGAACAAGAAGCAGGCAAACAAGTTCATGTCAGAGACTGTCTCTTCTCCTCTTACTAGGGAACCCACATGGAGACTGAGCCCTCTATGGGCTACATCTGAGCAGGTAGTCTAGGTCCTCTTTATGTGTGGTCTTTGGTTGATGCATCAGTCTCTGCAGTCGCCACTAGGCCTATCTATTTTTGGCTTTGTTGATTTCCTTGTGGAGCTTCTGTCCACTCTGGGTCCTTTTCTATGCCCCTTCTTCACGACACTCCCTGTTCTCTGTCCAAAGTTTGAAAGTGAATCTCTGTATCTGCTTCTATCCCATTCTGGATGGAGTCTTTTAGAGGACATCTGTGGTAAACTCTGTTTATGTCCCCTCTCTTCTACCCCTTCCAGTGTCTATCCTGTTTTCGCTTCTGAGTGAGAATTAAGTGTCTTCATTAGGGTCCTCATGTTGTTTAGCTTCTTTAGGACTATAGATATTAGTATGTTTATCCTATATTATATGGCTAATATAATATCCACTTATATGTGAGTATATACAGTGTGTGTCTTTCTCCTGTGATACCTCACTCAGGATGACCTTTTCTAGTCCCATTCATTTGACTGCAAATTTCATGATTTCCTTATGATTAATAGATGAGTAGTATTCCATTGTGTAAATGTACCACAATTTCTGTATCCATTCTTTGGTTGAGGAACATCTAGGTTGTTTCCAGATTTTTGCTATGAGGAATAAAACTGCTATGAACATAGTTGAACAAATGTCCTTGATGTATGGTTGAGCAACTTTTGGATATGTATTTCCAATAGTTGTATAGCTGGATCTTTTTTTTTTTTTGGTCTTCTTTTTTCTTTATTAATTACACTTTATTCACTTTGTATCCCCCTGTGGTTCCCTCCCTCCTCCCGTCCCAATCCATCCCTTCCTCCACCCTCTGCATGCATGCCCCTCCCCAAGTCCACTGATAGGGGAGGACTTCTTTTCCTTTCTTCTGATCCTAGTCAATTAGGTCTCATCAGGAGTGGCTGCATTGTCTTCTTCTGTGGCCTGGTAATGCTGCTTCCCCCTCAGGGGGAGGTAATTAAAGAGCAGGCCAATCAGTTCATGTCAGAGACAGTCCCTGTACCTATTACAATGGAACTCACTTGGATACTGAACTGCCATGGGCTACATCTGTGCAGGGGTTTTGGATTACCTCCATGCATAGTCCTTGGGAAGTCCTTGCTAGAGCAATAAGACAATTGAAGGAGATCAAGGAGATACAAATTGGAAAGGAAGAAGTCAAAGTATCACTGTTTGCAGATGATTTGATAGTATACATGAGTGACCCCAAAAATTCTACCAGGGAATTCCTACAGCTGATTAACACCTTCAGCCAAGTAGCTGGATACAAAATTAACTAAAAAAAAAAAATCAGTAGCCCTCCTGTATACAAAAGACATAAGGGCTGAGAAAAAAATTAGGGAAACAACACCCTTGACAATAGCCACAAAGGACATAAAGTACCTTGGTGTGAACCTAACCAAGCAAGTCAAAGACTTGTATGAAAAAAATTTCCAGTCTCTGAAGAAAGAATTAGAGAAGACATCAGAAAATGGAAAGATCTCCCATGCTCATGGCTTGGCAGGATTAACATAGTAAAAATGGCCATCTTACCAAAAGCAATCTACAGATTCAATGCAGTTCCCATCAAATTACCAACACAATTCTTTACAGACCTGGAAAGAAAAATATAGCTGGATCTTCAGGTAGCACTAATTTCAGTTTTCTAAGAAAGTGCCAGATTGATTTCCAAAGTGGTTATGCAAGTTTACATTCCTACCAGCAATAGAGGAGGGTTCCCCTTTTCCACATCCTCTCAACATGTTAGGTCATATTATGTGGATGTTTGTCAGTATAATAATACATTCTACTTTGAATTTACTTATCTTGTTTTTAGATTATTTAACACTGAACTGCCATTTAAAAAATATAATTATATTTTTTAATTTTTATTTTTTGTAATAATTTTTGTATTAATTTTTTTTATTCACTTATCCCAGCTATAGTCTCCACACTCATTCCCTCCTAACTTCACCCTTCCTCATCTCCTCCCATGACCCTCCCCAAGTCCACAGATAAGGGAGGGCCTCCTCCCCTTCCATCTGACCCTAGCCAGTCAGGTCTCATCAGGACTGGCTGCACTGTCTTCCTTTGTGGCCTGGCACAGCTGCTCCCCCTTCAGGGGGAGGTGATCAAAGAGTCAGCCACTGAGTTCATGTCAAAGACAATCCCTGTTTCCCTTGCTAGAGAACCCACTTAGAGAATGGGCTGCTATGGGCTACATCTGAGCAGAGGTTCTAGGTTATCCCCATGAATTGTCCTTCATTAGAGTATCTGTCTCAGAAAAGACCCCTGGGCCCAGAATTTTTTGGTTCTGTTGCTCTCCTTGTGGAGCACCTATCCTTTCCAGGTCTTACTATCTCACACTTCTTTCATTAGATTCTCTGCACTCAGCCCAAAGTTTGGTTATGAGCCTCAGCATCTACTTTGATACACTGCTGGGTAGAGTCTTTCAGAGGCCCTCTCTAGTAGGCTTCTGTCCTGTTTCCTGTTTTCTCCTTCTTCCAATGTCTGTCCCATTTGCCTTTCTGAGTGGGGATTGATCATCTTACCTAGGATCCTTCTTCTTGCTTAGCTTCTTTAGGTGTACAGGTTTTAGTATATTTATCCTATATTATATGTCTAATATCTGCTTATAAGTGAGTTTATACCATGTGTGTCTTTCTGCTTCTGGGTTTCCTCACTCAGGATGATCTTTTCTAGATCCCACCATTTGCCTGAAAATTTCATGCTGCCCTTGTTTTAATTGCTGAGTAGTATTCCATTGTGTAAATGATCCACAATTTCTGTATCCATTCCTCTGTTGAGGGATATCTGGGTTGTTTCCAGGTTCTGGCTATTACGAATAAAGCTGCTACAAACATGGTTGAGCAAATGTCCTTGTTGTGTACTTGCGCAAATTTTGGACATATGCCTAGGAGTGGTATAGCTGAATGTTGAGGAAACAGTATTCCTAATTGTCCTAGAAAGTGCCAAGTTGATTTCCAAAGTGGTTGTACAAGTTCAGCAAGGGAATAGGGTTCCCCTTTCTCCACATCCTCTCCAGCATGTGTTCTCACTTGAGGGTTTTTTGTTTTGTTTTGTTTTGTTTTTTTCAATACAGTTTATTCAGGAATCTTGAACAATCATCTGACCCTGGGGAAAGCCAGCCCACAGCTTAAATAGCCTCTGGGTAGCCAACCCCAGCTTGCCACGTGGGCAATGCAGATAGGTCCACATACATGGAAGCAAGCCAGATCCTCAGCCTTAGCCAAATGTGGAGTTGTTTGTGACAGAGAGCACTCACCATCAGGAAGGTGGAAGGTGGAAACCAGTTCCATCTTTAAGGCGCGGCATTATGCGGCTCTCTACAGTTCCCCCTTTTTGTTTTAGACGCATCAGGCAAGAGTAGAGGTCTGATCTCTGATATTAGAAATAAATTGGGACTTTGTACCGATGTTCATTTAGGTGTCATCCACCCAAAGAGCATCAGACCCGTCTGATACCTTTTTCTCAGAGGCGGGACCTGGGGCATCAACCCGCATGCAATCAAACTTGCTCTTCTCTGGGTGTTCTCACTTGAGGGTTTTTTTTGCTTTTATTTTATTTTATTATTATTTTTTTAATCTTACTCCATTCTGATGGGTGTAAGGTGAAATCTCAGGGTCGTTTTGATTTGGACTACCATTTTTTTTAGTTATAACGTTTAACTATATTTAGAATATAATCCTCATGCCGATGTTGAAATTAACATACCAAGTGAAATAGATTGTTTGTCTTATTAATTTATTTTTATTGGTTACAGTTTATTTACATTGTATCCCAGCTATAGCACCTTCCCTCATACCTTTCTAGTCCCACCATTCTTCCTTCATTTCCTCTCATGCCCTTCCCCATGTCCACTGATAGGGAAGGTCCTCCTCCCTTCCCTCTGACCCAGTCAGTGTTCCCATTACTAGGGACCTCACTTGAAGACTGAGCAGCCATGGGCTACATCTGTGCAGGGCTTCTACGTTATCTCCATGCATGGTTCTTGTTTGGAGTATCAGTCTCAGAAAAGACCCCCTTTGCAGTCCTTGCTGGAACTTTAGGTAATGTCCATTTAAAATATGGATAATTATAATTTTTGAACATAATTTCCCAAAGACTATCCTTATTCTTTTTAATTATCTTTCAATTTACTTAAGGTGATTTTCAATAACAGAAGTCTTGCTCATGATGCTTTATAACCTTAGAAAAACAAAACAAAAGAAAAATTTATTACCAATGATCACCCCTTACATTTACAAGTTAAAGCCTAAGTAGTTTCATTTATTGTTCTTTTATTAATATGGACTAATTATTCATTCTTACAGACTTGATGAAGACATTTTCACTAATCATCCTTTCCATCAGGAAACAGAGCATGAAAATCAGAGTCCAGCTACTCTGCTCAGGGCCTGTGTTTCCTATTGCCCTTGTATTGGGACAGAGGAGCATATTTCCTCTCTTTGGTTAGCTGATCCTTCTTTTGCTTGAGGCCACCTTTTAGCTTCATTGTTTTGTACTAGTGAAAACATTCTTTGAAATCCTCACATTCTATCCTGCATTTTCTTTTACACAAGAAGCATCACTTCCTGTGTTCATTTTTTCCATTCTTTTTCAAAACCATGGCATTGGCATTCAGGTGGGTTCTTGTAATGCTTTCATCACTTTGGAATGTCAAGCTACTATCTAGACCAGTAGCTCTCAACCTTCTTAATTTTGTGGTGACCTCCAATTATAAAATTATTTCATTACTACTTCATAACTAATTTTGCTACTGTTATGAATCATAATATAAAGTTCTATGTTTTTCAATGGTCTTAGGTGACATCTATGAAAGGGTCATTCATGCCCAAAGTTGAGAACTAATGTCCAGTCTTTTCTACACATCAAGGAAAGGCATAGTGGAGGGCTGGGAAACATCCTTGTGGGATGAAGAAGCCTGGAACAAGCCCAGAGCCCAGGCCCACCATGGTAAGTGGAAATTTGTCATTGGGACTTACTGGTGAAGCTCCTTGACTGCTAGCAGATACAGCCATGCCTACTGCCCTACGGCAGTGACCTTGTCAGCTCCCTGGGTGCAGTTCATGACACTTTCATTCCTTTACTTGCAAATTTTAGAAAAATAAATTCCTCTATCGCCTTTTTTTCCTTGAACAGCCAGTAGCTAAATTCATGGAAGATTTATAGATTCATCACTATAGATGTCGGCTAACACCTTGGGGTTCTGGGAGAAGAGATAGAGAGTAAATCAGTCCAGTCTTCAGAATTGAACAAAGTGCAAATCATACAGTCTCAAGAACATCAGTACCTATTTGGTTGTGGGAGTAACTTTCCAAATTTTTCTCATCCCTCTTAACTTTAGAATGAAAAATATACTAGAATGCAGTGAGCAAATTTCAACTGTAATTTCAATTTGCCATCTCCTTTTAACACTATCAACATTTTATTTTTAATTATACATTAATTGAAATAAGGAACTCATTAGAGTTTTGTATAACAGAGTATTAGGCTGATTTATTTATTTTATTTTTAAGTCTATACAAGTATAAAATCGTATTTATTGCTGAGTATAATGGCACAGCCTCTCCTCCTCCTTTTATTATTATGAGAGGCAAGACCATAATAATAAAGAGGATTTCAGCTTAGTTTGTTTTACTGTTGCTTTGATTAATAAAATAAAATAGAGGGACAAAAAACAACTTAGAGATATCTTGGGGTTTTTCATTGTTGTTGTTATCTGTTTGTTAGTTTTGTTTTTAGTTCT
Source organism: Meriones unguiculatus (assembly GCF_030254825.1). NCBI lineage: Eukaryota > Metazoa > Chordata > Mammalia > Rodentia > Muridae > Meriones > Meriones unguiculatus. The sequence continues at coordinate 175,689,385 of NC_083350.1, read as the reverse complement.
ATGTTTTTTTGAGGGGGGCTATATTTCTACATCATAGAGCATTAATCAGGGGAGCCAGGGCAGAAGCTCAAGTAAGGCACCAGGTTAGGGGTGGAGACAGAAACTGAAGCAGAAACAGTGAAGGAATCCTGCTTACAAGATTCCTCCCCATGTCTTTTTTTTATTTTTTATTATTAGTTACAGTTTATTAATATAGTATCCCAGGTGTAGCCTGCTCCTTCATTCCCTCCTAATCCTACCTTTCCTCCCTCTTCTCCTCCCTAGCCCTTTCCAAGTCCACTTATTGGGGAGGATCTTCTCCCCTTCCATCTGACCCTAGCTAATCATGTATCTTCACAACTGGCTAAAATGTCCTCCTCTGTGGCCTAGTAATGCTGCTCCTCCCTTGGGGCGGGGATGGAGGTCAAAGAGCCAGCCATTGAGTTTATGTCAGAAATCATCCCTGTTCCCCTTACTAGGGTACCCACTTGAACACTGAGCTGCCATGGGCTATATCCTAGCAGGAGTTCTAGGTTATATCCATACATAGTCCTTGGTTGGAGATACAGTTTCATAAAAGACCCCTGTGCCCAGATATATTTGGTCCTTGAGGAGCTCCTGTCCTTTCCAGGTCATAGTAATTCCCCATTCTGCCATATGATTCCCTGCCCTCTACCGAAGGTTTGGTTATGAGTCTCAGTAATGGATACAGAAATTGTGGTACTTTTACACAATGGAATACTACTCAGCAATTAAAAATAAGGAAATCATGAAATTTGCAGGCAAATGGTGGGATCTAGAAAAGATCATTCCAAGTGAGGTATCACAGAAGGAGAAAGACACATACCGTATATACTCACATATAAGTGGATGCTAGACCTATAAGATAGGATAAAGATATGGAAATTTGTACACCTAAAGATGATAAGCAAGAAAGAGGACCTGGGGTAAGATAGCCAATTCTCACTTAGAAAGACAAATGGGATGGACATTGGAAGTAGGAGAAAACAAGTAACAGGACAGGAGCCTACCACAGAGGGCCTCTGATAGACTTTACCTAGCAGTGTATCAAAGCAGATACTGCTCCCCATGTCTTGCTTAGCTTAAGTCCTTATGAAAGCCACACCCATTGGCCAGACAGGCAACAACTATAATAGACCAGAAACTCTCACATCAATTTTCAGTCAAGAAAAGGCCTAGTAGAAATGTCCACAAGCATTCTGATGGAACAAATTACCAAATCTAAATTTTTGCTTTCGAGGTGAATCTACTTTTATCACATTGATGAAAAAAAAATAACCAATACAATGCTACATAATTAAGTAATGTCTCAAATATGAATGTAAATAAAACACAGCAAAAAATTTTCCTAACAAAGCAACCATACAATATTCAATATTTGTGCTTGTAAATATACACCAGCTTAATGTTTAAATTAGTTTATTTATATTTATCTTTCAAATAGTTACATTTCTTCATTGCAAAAATGTTCCAGAATCCTTTCATTTAACTTTAAAAGAGATACAGATTATTATTTGATTCTCTATTGACCTTATTGTTCTTTAACATATCTATTTATGAAACTGAATTTATCATCCTTTTCTATATATAAATCGCCAAATTCTAGTAACTTTAATTTTACAATCAATTTCTATGCAATAACTGCTTTTAATTCAATATTGTAAGTTATTCTTTAATATAACATGAGATTGGTCTTAATAATTTAAAAGTTGAAAAATGTAAAGTTTATATTAATAATTGTGTATTTTTCTTTCATGTAACCTTATTTTTAAAGTTTTATTTCTTTGAGGAATTCATTAATGAGCATTGTATTTATACAAATTCTCAGTCTCTCTCCAATTTGCAGCACTTCCATTCAAATACATGATTTTTTTGTTTATTAGATATATGTACATATGTATAATGTATTTATACATGTTATAACAGATTATAACATACATGTGCATATGTATATAAATATATGCAAAGAAAATGTGATAAGTTCATTTAGTATTCTTCATATGTAGTTGGATATACACCTACAGCTTGGGATTAAATAACCTGTCAGTAAACGCACCAAGGAGAAGATGTCATTTGTTGCTCGGTTTAAATTAATGTGCTATTGACTTGGTCACATACCAATTTTCTATATGTGAGCTTTCAATTTTCCCAGGGCCATCTATCGAAGAGTACCTTTCTTTAATGTATATTCTCAACAAAACTGTCAGAAATATTTGTGTAAAGATTTTTTTTAATTCTTTATTAATTACATTTTATTCACTTTGTATCCCCCCTGTGGTTTCCTCCCTAACTCCCATTCCAATCTTCCAATCGCTCCCATCCTCCACCCTCTGCATGCATGCCCCTCCCCAAATCCACTGATGGGGATGTCTTCTTTTCCTTCCTTCTGATTCTGGTCAATTAGGTCTCATCAGGAGTGGCTGCACTGTCTTCTTCTGTGGCCGGGTAAGGCTGCTTCCTCCTCAGGGGGAGGTAATTAAAGAGAAGGCCAATCAGTTCATGTCAGAGACAGTCCCTGTTCCTATTACAATGGAACTCACTTGGATACTGAACTGCCATGGGCTACATCTGTTCAGGGGTCTTAGGTTATCTCCATGTATAGTCCTTGGTAGGAGTATCAGTCTCAGGAAAGACACCTATGCTCAGATTTTTTTGGTTCTGTTGCTCTCCTTGTGGATTTCCTGTCCTCTCCAAATCTTACTGTTTCCCACTTCTTTCATAAGATTCCCTGCACTCTGTCCAAAGGTCGCCCATAAGTCTCAGCATCTGCATTGATAGTCTGCAGGGCAGAGTCTTTCAAAAGTCCTTTGTGTCAGGTTCCTGACTTGTTCCCTCTTTTCTCCTTCTTCTAATGTCCATCCTCTTTGCCTTTCTGGAGGGGGATTGAGCATTTTAGCAAGAGTCCTCCCTCTTATTTAGTTTCTTTAGTTGTACAGATTTTAGTAGGTCCATCCTATATCATATATCTATACGAGTGAGTATATACCATGTGTGTCTTTCTGCTTCTGGGATAGCACACTCAGGATGATCTTTTCCAGATCCCACGATTTACCTCCAAATTTCATGATTTCCTTGTCTTTTATTGCTGAGTAATATTCCACTGTGTAGAAGTACCACAATTTGTGCATCCATTCCTCCACTGAGGGGCATCTGGGCTGTTTCTAGCTTCTGGCTATTACAAATAAGGCTGCTACAAACATGGTTGAGAAAATGTCCTTATTGTGTACTTGAATCTCTTTTGGGTATATGCCTAGGAGAGGTATAGCTGGATCTTGAGGAAGCACTATTCCTAGTTGTCTGAGGAAGCACCAGATCGCTTTCCATAGTGGTTGTACAAGTATGCTGATGTATTCCTGAAATATATAAGTCCATATCTAATTCCATGAACCTGTGAATATTGATTTGGTTTTTAAAAGGTGTCATTCTGTTAAGGAGCTTGGGTGTTTAAACTAGGTTATCTGGGTAATCATTAAAGTCATTGGTGTGTGTTCTTTTAAGACACTGGCCAAAGTTATTAACAACAAAGTTCCAGATGGGAAACCATGAACAAAAGATAATGGCAAGGGAAGATGGCCATAAGTCAGAGGTTTGGAGGATATTAGAAGATGGATATGGCCCTAGGGCCCTCGTAGCAAGTACAGCAGTTCTGATTCCATGGTTTTAGCTTCTGTCCTCTGAAATATGAAGATTTTTTGTGTTTTTATAAAACACATTGTGGTAATGTATTATGACAATAAAAAACTAATTCTTAGTAATAGATATGCTTCTTATGTCAGGGTTTGTGTGTGGTACTATTTTAATCAATGTCAGTGCAATCTTCCTATCTCGTTGGGTCCATCCACCCTCAGAATCTCTCCTTGAGGGTTTGATTTTGATGAGCACTGTAATGCAAATCATCTCATTTTTGTAAGAACTATGAGAACAATCATCTACAATTTACTCATCTGTATTGTTGAAAGTTCATGACTGAAATAGTTGCAATTCACAGAAGGTGGCATTTCTCAGCAGTTTCCCATATCTTCGTGGTCTTTATTCTTTCTCTCTCTTCTAATCTGCAATGGCACCTGGGTACTGGGAACAATCTAAGACATGATGTACTTACTACTGAGTATTTATTTGGTATGTATTGTCACACTGTTATGTGGCCATACACTTCTGCATTCGCAGCTGTTAACTGGAAAGATTAGCTTCTTTGATTGGGGCTGGGATGTTGGAAGTAATAATTGTTCATATCTGGAAATATGTGTATTCAGAAGGCTGTTCAGTGCTACTTCAATTTAGCGAGACAAAAGAGTTAAATTTTGTTCTTATGCCCATGACTTCATCCATAATGGGGTTTTGAGTACTTTATGACACCAGATGGAGATCTGCTACTGTGGAATGGGCCTGAAATCTAACGAGAGAGGAGTTGTTATCCCCATAAAAGTCATGCCTCCATTGCATAAGTAGTCACACTATGCGTCGCATGTTGGCACCATGGTCCATAGTGCTGGGTTGAGCTTTAATGTGTGATGATTATTTTATTCTGATATTTAGTAGTTACTCAAAAAATTGTGAAAACTATATACCTTATAGAAGCATTTTCAAGGAGAACATATTATAGAAAATGCATTATGTTTCATTTCCTAAAATGGCACCAAATAAAAGTTGAGGAAAAAAACATGCAAAAAGCAGAATCTACAAAATAAATATTTTTTATTTTTCAAATATTTTGGATAATTGTATAAAAATAAAGGACACAAATCATAAGTATAGTTGTCTTTCTATCTGTCTGTTGTATATACATCATTTAAAAATCATCCATTCTATCTAAATAAATTGCTCAATGGTTAACAAGAATATTTCTCTTTTAAAGGACTGGAGTTTGGTTTTAAGCACCTCCATTATTAGGGGCCTTCCAATTATTTAACTCAAACTTCATGAGTTTTGATGTTTGCTTTTTGTGAATGGACATATATACTCATGTACATCATACATACATGAATTTCCTATGAAATTGTCTCCTCGCCATGGCAGAAGCTAAACCCATAAGGGCTCACCAACATAACTTCCTAAGCATGAGATGCAAAATGACAACAGAAGGAGACATCAAAGCCAGGAGAATTAAACCCAACACAAAGAACTATAGTCAAGTGAGGAACAGTGTGAGCTAGAGAAATATCCTTCTCAAGGAATATTTACAAACATTGCTTATTAAATAACATTTGTTATTCAAGTAACATTATACAGACAGAGAAGGATGGACTCATGGCCTTAGGACTACTATATGAATAAACACACACACACTAATGATTACAGAAACCATTAATTTAAAACAGTTTCAAGAGGACTATATAGGATGGTTTGGAAGCAGGAAGGACAGGAGAAAATTGTGTATTTATATTACAATCTCAAAAAAACAAAAAGAAATATTTATTTAAAATTAAAAATAATTCTAAAATTATATTAGGTAATAATTTACTAGCACTGTGCTACTTTATCTCATAATAATTTATAGTTTATTGTTTTTAAAACAAGGGAACTAAATATTGACAGTTTTAGGTAGGAACCGGGTTTGGAAATAACCAGAATAAATTTTATCAATGTGTGAAACTATCAAAAGATAAAGGTGGTGAAAGAGTTCAGAAAAAGATTGCTTTACTGGGATCACTCACAGAACACTGATGACTCAAAGGCAGCTGCGCCATCGTAAAGCCCAGGACAGTAAGAGCGAGACCACCGATTCTCCTAGCAGCTGGTATGGAGCACTCTGGCACTATGACATGGCATGAGGGAATTTTCCAGCAAAGTTTAATGTTGATTTGTCTCTTAGGGCTAGTATGTGGTCACCAGGGTTTAGGAACAACCAAGATGAGTGCCAAGAACCTGTAATGTTTGGTGGAATACTGGGGCCTCCCGTTTACCAACAACTTATGTTCAGGCTTTCTTCCTTCCAACTTTTTCTTTGTAAGGCATAATTTTAGTTTAGTTATCAGATAGTAGCTTTTTGTGTGCTTTCTTTTTATATCACACATGTTTCTTGTAATCCTGCTCCCAACACACTCATCTCTCCTATCTCAACACCTCCTTTTAAGATTAGACATTTTAACCTCCGGCCATTCCCTTCCTTCACTATTTTATTATTATTATTGTTGCTGTTGTTTTTTTGGGACATGGTTTCTCTGTGTAGCCCTGGCTGTCGTGGACTCACTCTTTAGACCAGGCTGGCATCAAACTCATCGAGATTTGCCTGCCTCTGCCTCTGGAGCGCTGGGATTCAAGGTGTGTACAACCATCACCTGGCTATCTTCCTTCACTTTTATATTAATATTTTACACTTCTCCTTTCTTTAAAGTGTCTCATTCCCATAGCCTCTTTCTAATTGTCTAGCCTCAACAAGAGTTCTGAACTGAATACAGTAAAATTAATTATTCAAAGTTAGGGTCTACCTATGAAGAAGAGCACACATGTTTGTTTTTCTAGGTGTTGGTTGCCTCAGTCAGCATAATTTCCAGAGTTTCAGCCATTTAAATGCACATTTATTAATAAGATTTTTATAGCTTACTAAAATTTCATTCTGTGTATGGGCTGCGTTTTAATTGTCCATTTTCAGTTGTGGTGTGTTCAGGCTCATTTTATTTCCTTCTACTGATAAGAGAGAAAGAGTAATAAACATGAGTGACCAAGTATCTTTGCCTTTGGCTACTGAGTCTCTTCAGCATACGCCAAAAAACGGTGTGACACATTATTTCAATGTTCAGCATCTAAGAACATTCCACACTGATTCCCACAGTGACTGCCAAATTTTCCACCCCTTGTGACAGGGTTTAAGGGTTCCTGTTTCCAACACACTCACCAGCATTTACTGTGAGTGCTGTCATTTGATTTCTTGATGATATCCATTATGACTGGGGTGAGGTGGAGTCTCAAAATCGTCTTAATTTACATGCTCCTGGTGGCTGAGGAGATGGAACATCATCACATTACCCTTGCTCAATGACTTTTTATTTTAAACTATTTACTATTAATCTTCTGCACGAAAATAAGGTAAAATCATGAGTAATTTTCTCAAATTATTCTTCACAAACTCAAAATGACTCGTATTCATAAAAATATGCTTTCTTTAATTGAAATGTGTCATGGAATTAGCCAACATTTCAATATGTCAATAAGTGAAAGGTGTATAAAGATAAACCACACCAACTGTGACTATAAATTTAGGATAAATACATTCTTTAAAATTATATGAAAATGTGACCATTATATAGTTAACCTTCATGTCTGAAATTTTACTGTAACCGCTCTTGTTCTAATTTATATATTGCACATATTATTAATTATTTATACAATTAAATTAAAAAGGAACTAATGTTAAATTCATCACTGTTAAAATTTATACCTATAGTAGAAATGGCAGGGTTATGTTGCTTCTAGATGAATAAATGTTATGTTTTAGTAAAATAATGTAAAATATAGGTGCAGAATATTACTAAATGGCTCAATGAAATTCCCTGAACTCCTGATCCTTTTACACTTCAGGAGATTTCTGCTGATCCTCACCTTTATTCTCCCTTTCCTCCTTCTTTGTTCTCTCATCCCTTTTCATTCTTTCTTCTAGCAATGGCAAAGAACTTTCAGGCAATAAGCTACTTTTATCTTATATGAAGCCTCTTAACTTGAGTCATGATATCTGAAGAATTAACCCTCTTCATGTTTGTAAATTACCCTTTCACAATGAAGAATTGTGTAAATTTCTCTTGCTAACCATGAAATGTACCAGATTGCCACATCTTAAATTATTCACTCACTACTAAGGCATTTATCCAATCTGAATGCAGAAAGCAACACTAGTGTGGAATCTCTTTGATTTCCTTAAAATTTAGAATAAACCTAAAACAAAATTGATTTAAAAGCTGGGTTTGGTGATATAATCCTGCAATTCCAGCAATGGGGGTCTGACGTTTAATGTCATACAATACTACCCAAAGAAGTCTGTCGAGAGAGAGAGAGAGAGGAGAGAGAGAGAGAGAGAAAATGAAAGAAATATTAAACAATTTTTAGAACATAAAATACAGGTCGGTTAGTGATGATGGTTAGGATGGGAAATGGAGGTTCATTATTCAGCAACCTCCCACCTCTGAAAGAATCATCATTCAAAACTCCACAGTGATTTCTCCTGGGTATCTTTAAGAAGCATTCTTTCCTCCAACCTTTATTTCTATTTCATATCTTGCTTGGAAAGCCTACTGCTTTGTAGATTTGCAGCCTTCCTAATTTCCATCCTCAGCATTTTGCTAGATCGCTGAGTCTATAGGGACTCCCTTTTCTATCCACTTTTCTTTTCCAACTGCAATAGAAACTTCTGAATTACTAACTTCTTTACTCCTGAATGAAGTTAACTCAACTGAAGTTCAGACAGTGATAAACTCCAACTTAGTATTGCCCAAACTGGAAAACATAAATGATCGATGACATTATTTGAAAACTCTGAATCAGAATATCTCTCCTGTCTGAAATTCAGTATCTAGGAAGTAAAGATAAAATGAAAAAGTACATACATACATACATAAAGGAACAAGTGGATGTGGAGATATCACACAAAACAAAGAAAAATATGAGCATGGCTTATGTGTGACTGAGAAGGTTTAGACCTAGAGAAAGCACCATTGCTTACTGGTTGGTTTCTGATTCTTTTGCGGTTTGTTACTTGTCACAGAGCAAGAGTAAAACCACATCACTGTGCATGAAGCGTGTGATATGTCCAGCAGAACTCCTTAACTTTACACAGGATATCAAACCATATTAACAATAAAATAAAATTATCATCAAACACCTGATCACGCCAAAACTTTCCCAAGGAAAAGATAGTATATTTGTGTTACTATTCTTAAATAGAGAAAAACTGAAGAAAATAACTCATTTCTTCATTGTGTAGTACCCATTTATGAGCATTTTGTTGTTTGATACTTCCTCAGTTTTTCCACAATAGGTTCTTTTTGTGGATTTGTAAATTGCATACTCACATATACATTTTCATAACACAGATTATGTATCAAATAATTTATTATTTTACTTGTTTCAGAATTTTTATTTTATTTATTTTTGATTATTGTAATTTATTTACTGTGTATCCCAGCTGTAGCTCCATCCCTTGTCCCCTCCCAATCGCACTCCATAACATTCCCCCAGTCCACTGATAGGAGAGGTCCTCCTCCCCTCATATCTGACCCTAGTCTATCAGGTCTCATCAGTACTGACTGCATTGTCTTCCTCTGTGGTCTGGTACAGCTGAACCCCCCCCCCCGAACGGGGAGGTGATCAATGAGCCATCCACTGAGTTCATGTAAGAGACAGCCCCTGCTCCCCTTACTAGGGTACCCATTTGGAGGCTGAGTTGCCATGGGCTACATTTGAGCAAGGAGTCTAGGTTATCTCCATGCATGTTCCTTGCCTGGAGTATCAGTCTTTGCAAAGATCCCTGGGCCCTGTTTTTTTTTTTGGTTCTCTTGGTCTCCTTGTAGAACTCCTGTACCCTCCAGGTCTTTCTATCTCCCCTTTCTTTCATAATATTGCCAGCACTCTGCCCAAACTTTGGCTATGAGTCTTAGCATCTGCTTTGATACCCTACCGGGTAGAGTCTTTCAGAGGCCCTCTGTGGTAAGCTCCTATTCTGTTTCCTGTTTTCTCCTGCTTCTGATGTTTGTCCCATTTGCTTTCTGAGTAAGGATTGAGCAACTTCCCCAGGGTCCTCCTTTTTATTTAGCTTCTGATGAATTGAGGTAATTTTACCCCTTTTTATACATTAGAAGGCAGGAGTGAGAAGTACAAAAGCATCTCATTAAGAGACTAGAATGAGAAATGCTGAACATTCTTTAATCTTAGTGAATTGGAATACTCATTGTCTTTTAAAGTTTATTTTTTTCTTCAGTGAGCATGTATATACTTACCTTTTGTTCTTTACGTAGCATTTATTTATTTATTTTTGCACTTTATTTTACTTCCTAGCCACTGAGTTTCCTGCAATAGAGAAATGCTGATAGAGTTTTTAAATGACTTATATATGTAGCATATATATGTCTGTCTCTGTCTGCCTGACTGACTAACACAGGTATGCATGCCTGGCTCCATGTAGGCTAAAGTAGTCTGTATGTTGTTGGCATCTTGGTAGTAGAATTACTATTTGATAGTAAAATGAAAACTTGAGTAGTATTTATACACAAATGATCAACTATGTATTTAGGAATAAAGAGCTTAGCCACAGTTCAATGACAAGTGTATCAAAAATAAATAAAATAATTCAACTAAAATTATAATGTCTTAGTCAGCAACCCAAATCAACTATTCAAAAGAGTTGTGATCCTGGGACCTGAGAGCAGGAAACAGTTACAAGGCGGGGAAGCTGTTCCAATCTATCATTGTTCTGGAGTGAGAACCAGGGATTCCAGTGAAGAAAACAGGTGGTCTGAGAGTTCTGGCTGAAGGAGTCTTGGAAGCAGGCAGTGAAGATTGTGGGAAAGATTGCAGTAACCTTGATGGCTTAGATCCTCAGATGATTAATGGCAATTAATAGAGAGACAGCCAGAGCCCATCTGTTGAGGAGTAGCTTAGAAAGAGCCTGAATCCTCAGGTCAGTAGTGGTGTAGAATGATCAGCACCAAGCCCTGTGGTCCACAGTCCCTCGCCAGAAAGAAACCACTACAGCAATTAAATTATTTTGTTATTATTGTTATTTATTATAATTTATTCACTTAAATTATTTTTTCTTTCAGTTTTTTATCTGAATTTTGTTATTCCCCTTTATTCTTTTTATTAATTTTTTTTATTTTTTATAGTAATTCTAATTTATTTACATTGTATCCCAGCTGTAGCCCCCTTCCTCATTGCCTTCCAGTTCCACATTCCTTCCCTCATCTCCTCCCTGCCCCTCTCCAAATCCACTGATAAGGGAGGTCCTCCTTCCCTTTCATCTGCTCTAGCTTGTCAGGTTTCATCAGGACTAACTGCATAGTCCTCCTCTGTGGCCTGGAAGGCTGCTCCCCTCAGCCACTGTGTTCATGTCAGAGACAGTCCCTGTTCCCCTTACTAGGAAACTCACTTGGATACTGAGCTTCCACAGGCTACATCTGTGCAGGGGTTCTAGGTATATCCATGCATGGTCCTTGGTCTGAGTATCATTCTCAAACAACAACAACAAAACAAACAAATAAACAAACCCTGTGCCCAGATTTTTTTTGGTTCTGTTGCACTTTAACTTATATTTTAATGGTACATCCACAATGGAAATCATTGTAGAGGTTTCTTAAAACTAGATGAGAATAAAGGTCAGTTGTTCCAGTCCTGCCTATAGATCCAAGTATACAAAGTCAGAGTTTCTCAGGAATACTTGAACCTTACATATTGTTTATTGAAACACTTTTTACAAGAAGCAAGTTAGGAAACCCTGACAGATGTCCTTCAAGAAATGATTAAATAAAGGGTATGTGGCTTTTACAAATAAAGGAATTTAGTTAGTTGAAACAACTTAATTATAATAATTATAGGAAAAAGCACGAAGTTGGAGATCATTGTGTTATATAAAATAAGTAATTTCCTAAGAAAAATATTATCATGCATTTCTCATAGACATAAGTGTTTAAAATCATGTAAACTAACTTAATAGACTCTCTCATACTGATTAATGGATGAGCTGATAAATCTACAGGTAGATGATAGAAAGAGATGTGTGTGAATATAAAAACATATATGGAAGTTTGAAAGAGCCTATTACCCATAGGGAAATGTTTAAGATTGTGTAAAAGAAGGACAACAGAGAGGACTGGCAGATATATCTCAAAATTCAAAAAGAAAAGTACTTACAACTTTCTAAATCTTATCTGTATCTCCACAAGCATTACCACCCCTAATCAAAGAAGCTTTTCTTTACTTCAAGTTGAGTTAATCATAGGAATCCACAGCTATATTTGATGGAGAGATCAACAGATCATGGAGAGCTCAGCCCCAATGGATATATCTATGTGACAGCTCCTGCAATAATGACTCACCCAAATTCTGTGGAAGAAGGAGCAGGAAGATTGTGAGACCTAGATTTGTACTAAATCTGTTGTTAAAAAAGAAAAAAGTATCTCTTAAAATGGAGCTGTCTCTGACATGAACTCAGTGACAGGCTCTTTGATCACCTCTGGGGGATACAGCCTTGCCAGGCCACAGAGAAAAATGATACAGCCAATCTTGATGAGACCTGCTAGGGTCAGATGGAAGGGTAGGAGGACCTCCCCTATCAGTGGACTAGGAGAGACTCATAAGGGGAGGAGAAGGAAGGTGGGACTGGGAGGAGAAGAGGGAGGGGCCTGTAGAGAGGTACAAGGTGAACACATTGTAATAAATAATAAATAAATAAATAAAAATTAAAAATGGCTGCATAAACTAGACTTGGAAATAGCAAAAAATCCATTGTACATTTTGACATGCAAGATAAAATATTTGCAAGGTCACATCACTAGACAAAGAATTACAGGCAAATCATGACAGCTGATAAAGGAGAATTAGCCCCTCCAGAGATGAGCCCTATTATTGGTTGTTCAAATCAGAGTCGTCAGTCCTAAAATTAGACATACAGAAATATTTTTAAAACCTCAAAAAGTTTTATTTATATATTGTGAACACACATTATTAAAATAGTAATATTAATGAACAAAGAACCTATGAATGTGAGAGGCTGGTTGAACAAGGGAGGGGATGTAATAACAGTGCCTAGGAGCTAGAGAGAAGGAAAGGAGGAAGGAATTGATGTAATTGCATTTCAACTAAAACATACTCAAAAATAATAATAATATTAATAATACATTCTTAAACATGTATCATATAAAATAATTATAAATATTATACTGTTTATTATCATCATAAAATGTATCAACAAATACATAACTAGGAATTTAGTATGTAGGAACAAATACCAGGCCTGCATCATTTTATTTTCAAACCATGTAAACTCCTTTCATCATCTGTATTTGATACTAGAGGGCTTGAACACTTAAGAAAATTGCCAAAATAGATTTACTGAAGCTCAATCTAATGATCTGTTGCCATGAACTGATTATATAAAAATGTCTTCTAGAAATGCTAATACAAGACAGGAAAAAATGGTAAAATCAATGGGAATATTAATATGTAGCAGGAAAAACCTTCTAGGCCCCAGTCCTAATAAAGAACTAAAACTACTTGGAAAAGGGAGAAATGAACCCTCTGAGAAATGAACATCCTTATTGTTGTTGCTGCTTAGTGATTGTGGGACTGCAAATTATTTACATGAAGGATGAGATTCTCTTTGTAAGGGATGGGATTTGTAGAGAATAAAAAGGAAAGGGCAAGCAATGCAACTATATTATAATCTTAAAAATAAAAGAAATAAATTTTATGTCTTACCTTTTTAGAGTTTCCGGGATATAAATGCTAAGACTAATAGAAATAGACACATAATAATAGCAGATGTACAAATGGCCAAAATATGTAAAAATATTTAAACACTTAAAAAGTAAAGCTCTAAAAATCAGTTATTTAAATATTTTGTGATATCATATCACTTTATTTCAAAATAATTTATGATCTATCTATCTGAAAAACAGGCACTGTTTTAGACAAGAGTTGTTTCTGATACTCTGACGATGAACACTTAAGTAATCTTGAAAACCCAGACTCTATAGTCTTATTTTCTTTAGTACCTTCAACTAAATTGCCTGTAGCATCCCTTTAATAACAGTAACAGAAGCATCCTTTAATAAGAACAGAAAAATTAGTTTAGAATCACTTCCAAACTGATGCAAGTTCTACCATCATTTAGAACAATAGTCCCCCATATCATACCATTATTTACATGGTAATAGTTCCACGTATTGATACCAATTAATCATTCTCGTCTATTTGTATTGTAATGATAACACACAGAGAGCAGTTTGTGAAGGAGAGATGTTGATAAGCTTCATGACTCTGGATACTGGAAAATATGGACCAAAGGGGCCAAATCCAGTAAGAAACTCCATAATGCATAAATATTGAAAGTATGAGTGACAAGACAGAGAAAGGATGGGAGCTGAACTTCCTCTTTTATTACTAACACATGGTTTATAATAAAAGCTGTAAGATAGTAATGAGGGCAATGTTATTATGACCTCATCATCTCTTAAATGTCTCCCATTCTCATATTCATTACATTTCAAAATGAGGTTTGGGAAAAAACATTCAAGTCAAAATAATTCCTGAAAGCTCTTACAGCTATTTTTCATCAATAGCATTGTTTCTGATAATATCATAGCTCAAGGAAAAATATAAAGCTTCCTCAAATAAACTATACTCCACATAGATATATCCTATTCTGTGACAAACAGATAGCCAAAAGCCAATTATAAAAGGAATATTTATATGCTGATGATAATGTGGATATCCTGGTAATTAGTTCATTACAATAATTGAAAACAGTAATCCTTGGGACAGAGAAATGGTTCAGCAGGTACAAGCTCATGTGGCTTGTACCAAAGACCAGGGTTCTGTTCCTAGCCATCATGGGTGGCTCACAGCTGCCTGTAACTGTAGCTCCCAGGCACAGGTGCTTCTTCAGGCTTCCCTAAAACCAGCACACAGGGACACACACTCACACACAAACACACACACACACACACACACATGAGCAGAATATCTTTAAAAAGTAAAAGTAAAGACATGGAAAGCTTAAGAATATTTATACAATCAAGTAAATGTATTTCTCAATTACCAATAATGCACTTGGAAACTTTGGGATGCATTTTTCCTTTATGGTAAGTCATATATCTGCTAACTATCCTAAGTCACTGATGAAAAATTTTATGGTAAATTTTGTAATTGCATCTTAAAAAGTTCCAACTCATTTTATAACTATATAATTATAATTCAAAATAAGCCAGAAGGAATAAAAAAGCATCACCTTGGCTAGTATTACAGTTTTAAAGTTAAACAACACAAATGACATAAAATTTAAATATTAAATTTAAGTTTGTATTTGTTGTGTTTTTTTTTCTCATTTAGAAAATGTTTTTTATGTCGTGGACTGAACATGATAATGTCAAAATTTATGATCTATATCTTCTGACCCTGAAAGAAATTTAAGTTGATTTCACTCTACTTTCTAAATAGTAGGGGGATAAATTGGCCAAGCCACTTAGGTAACTAGTTCATATAATAATACCAATGTTCTTCTCATAGTAATTTTTCAGAATCATCTTCATGTCACCTACTAAAATATATACCTTGTTTTTAACTCCATTGTGTAAATGTACCACAATTTGTTGAGGGACATCTAAGATGTTTCCAGATTCTGGCTATTATGAGTAAAGCTTCACATGCTTCCCCCCTCAAGGAGAGATGATCAGAGAGCCTGCCACTGAGTTCATGCCAGAGACAACCCCTGCTCCCCTTACTAAGGAACCCACTTGGAGACTGAGTCATATGAGCTGTGGTTTTAGGTCCTCTCCATACATGGTTCTTTGTTGGGGTATCAGTCTCTGCAGGGCCCACAGGGCCCAGTTTTCTTGGCTCTGTTGCTCTTTTTTTGGAGCTCCTGTCCCTTCCAGGTCTTTCTGTCTCCCGTTCTTTCATAAAATTCCCTGCCCTCTGCCCAAAGTTTGGCTCCTCAACAGAGGAATGGATACAGAAACTGTGTTATATTTACATAATGGAATACTAATCAACTATTAAAAACAAGGAAATCATGATATTTGCAGGCAAGTGGTGGGAACTAGAAAAGATCATCTTGAGTGAGGCAAGACACACATGGTATATACTCATTCATAAGTGGATATTAGCCATATAATATAGAATAAACATACAAAAATCTATACTTCTAAAGAAGTTAAACAACAAGGAAGACCTTAGGGATGATGCTCAATCCTCATTTCAGGAGGACAAATGCGACAGACATTGGAAATAGGAGAAGACAGGTAACAGCACAGGAACCTACCACAGATGGCCTCTGAAAGACTACTGGTAGAGGTATAGAATCAGGGGCTGAGACTCATAGACAAACTTTAGACATAGTGAAGGGAATCTTCTGAAAGAAGGGGAGATAGAAAGAGCTGGAGAGCACAGGAACTCCAAAAGGAGACAAACAGCTAAAATCTGATGCCTGGAGGCCCTAAAGTAAGGGATACCCCAACCAAGGACAATGCATGGAGAGGACCTAAAACCCAGGCTCAGATGTAGCCCATAGACTCAGTGTCCAGGTGGGAGTGCTAGTAAGGGGAACAGGGGCTTTCTCTGGCATGAACTCAGTGGCTGGCTCCCTAATCACTTCCCCCTGTGGGTGCAGCCTTGCCAGCCTTCAGTGGGAGACAATGCAACTAGTCCTGATGAAACCTGATAGGCTAGGGTCAAATAGAAGGGGAGGAAGACCTCCCCTGTCAGTGGACTAGGTGAGGGGCATAGGGTGAGAAGAGGGAAGGTGGGGTGGGAATGGGAGGAGATGAGGGAGGGGGCCACTGCTGGGATTCAAATTGAATAAATTGAAATAAGTGGTAATAATAAAAAAGAGTGAAAAAATATGCCAAGCCAATTAAGTTAAAGGCAAAAATAAAAACAAAAACCATTAACAAATAAGCATAAAATTATTTGGACATCTACCCATGCCTGAGATATAACATTAGGATTTACTAAAGTTCTTTTATAAGGATAGTAATCCAATTAAATAATTTTGTGACATTCAATAATTTATCAGTTAGTTCTTTGGTTTCAGAAATGGAACTAATATATTTAAACAGCCACACACATTTTATTTTAACTGCAAAAATAAATTTTTGGTAAAATAGTCATGTTAATGGATTACATCTTTTGGATGAATGAGGAATATGCAATGAATAAGAAATTATATTATGAAAAGGCAATCTTTGTCAGATTAATATGTGTCTGTGCCTGGAGGTCTCTAGACACTTATTAACTGAGACCTAACCATAAATCATGAAAGTAATTACCAGATCCAAACTGTGGTGTTGAATCAATTTCTCTCAAAACTTCTTTGCACTGTTTGCATACCCTTTAGTATTAGTCTTCTGGGGTCATTGGTCCCCTGCCTCCTTCAGGATTAGAGTTCAAGGAGTGCTTTGCTTAAAATATCTTTTTTTCCTGAGCACAAACCTGGAAATAATCACTTTCACCTCTGCTCTGTGTTTGGAGGAGGTTGCACAGGTTGCTGCCAAGCCCATCATAGAGGTTGTAATGAGTGACACCATAGTGACACAAGAATATGTGCATAGAATAAGAGGCTGCAGGAGGCAGCACCAAAGCTTTCCTGCCACTCACTGCTGATACTGTTTACAACGTAAGGAAATATTTCTAGATGCATAAAGAAGAGTATAAATGTAGCAAACTAATTTTAAGAGATATGAGATTTACTGATCTCATATGAATCATGTAAAATCCCTGATTCTTCCACTGTATAAAATTTCCAGCTTTTCTTTATCCATTCTTCAGATGATGGAGATATATGTTGTTTCTAGTTTCTGGCAATGATAAATATAGCTTCTATGAACATAGTTGAGCAAGTGTCCTTATGGTATGGTGGAGCATTCTTTGGGTGTATTACCAGGAGTGGTATAGCCAGGTCTTGAGGTAAAACTATTCTACCAGTTTTCTGAGGAACTGCCAGATTGAATCCACGGTGTCTGTATAACTTCACACACCCACTAGGAATGGAAGAGTGTTCTACTTGCTCCACATCCTCACCAGCAGGTGTTGTCGCTTGAGGTTTTGATCTTAGCTATGTGCTTAAAATCGAATCTCAGGATCATTTTGATTTGCATTTCCCTGAAGAGTAAGGACCTTGAACATTACTTCAAATGTTTCTCAGCCATTAGAGATTCTTGTTAAGAATTCTCTGTTTAGCTTTATACCCCATTTTTTAAATTTAGGATATTTAGTTTGTTGGTGCATCATGAAATTTGCAGGCAAATAGATGGAACTAGAAAATATCATCCTGAGTGAGGCAATCCAGAAACAGAAAGACACACATGGGATTAATTCACCTGTAAGTAGGTATTAGCCATAAAGTACAGGATAACCAGGCTACAATCTACAGACCCAAATAAGCTGAGTACCAAGGAGGATGTTTGAATCTCACTCAGAAAGAAAATAAAACAGACATCTGAAGTAGATGGAGGGAGGAATCTGGATGGGAGAGGGACAGGCAGGGGAAGAAGGATAAGGATCAGGAGGAAAAGGGGAAGGTAGCAGGGAGAATGGAAATCAGTGGCAGATCATCTTTGGGAAGGGGGAGGTTCCTGGAAGTCCATGGGAGGGATTTTGGCTGAGTCTTCTACCAGTTGGGGTAGGAAGAAGGAATTAGGAAGCCGAGGAAGAAGACCTACAGATTAAACTGACCTGGGATCATGGGGGTTCATAGGGCCTGAAACATCAACTTCAACCAAGGAGAATGCATGGTCTGGACCTATGCCCCCTACATGTGCAGCTTATTCTTCATGTTGGTCCCCTATCAGTTAGAGCAGCAGCTGTCTCTGACTTTGTTGCCTGCTTTGGAACCCTTGCATACAGATGGGCTGTCCTGTCTGGCTTCAGTGGAACAGGATGTGCCTACTCCTGCTCAGACTTGACACCAATGTCTACCAGTGCCAGTTAGAAGCCATGGGGGTGGCAGGGCTTTCCTTACCTAAGAACACGGGGTTGTAGAGTGGGGGAGGGAATGTGAGGGTGGGACCAGGAGGCAAGGAGTGAGAAGAGTTGTGATCAGGTTATAAGTTGAGTAAACAATTAATTTAAAAAAAAAATCACTGCCTGGATCTGGAAAAGATCATCCTGAGTGAGCTATCCCAGAAGCAGAAAGATGCACACGGTATATACTCACTCATATAGACATATAATATAGGATAAACCTACTAAAATCTGTAAACCTAAAGAAACTAATCAAGAGGGAGAACACTTGCTAAAATGCTCAATTCCTATCCAGAAAGGCAAAGAGGATGGACATCAGAAGAAGGAAAAGAGAGGGAACAAGTCAGGAGCCTGACACCTCTGAAAGGCTCTACCCTGCAGACTATCAATGCAGTTGCTAAGACTTATGGGCAACCTTTGGGCAGAGTGCAGGGAATCTTAGGAAAGAAGTGGGAAACTAAGATCTAGAGAGGACAGGAACTCCACAAGGAGAGCAACAGAACCAAAATATCTGAACACAGGGGTCTTTCCTGAGACTGATATTCCAACCAAGGACTATGCATGGAGATAACCTAAGACCCCTGCACAGATGTAGCCCATGGCAGTTCAGTATCCAAGTGGGTTCCATTGTAATAGGAACAGGGACTGTCTCTGACATGAACTGACTGGCCTGATCTTTGATCACTTCCCCCTGAGGGAGGAGCATCCTTACCAAGCCACAGAAGAAGACAATGCAGCCACTCATAATGAGACCTATTTGACTAGGATCAGAAGGAAGGAAAAGAAGTCCTCCCCTATCAGTGGACTTGGGGAGGGGCATGCATGCAGAGGGTGGAGGAAGGGAGAGGGGAGAGATTGGGACGGGAGGAGGGAGGGAACCACAGGGGGGATACAAAGTGAATAAAGTGTAATTAATAAAGAAAAAAAATCACTGACTCTTTTCTCCCACTGTTCCTGGACCCTCTCCTGCTTTTCTGCTACACAATTTTATGTCCTTCCTTCTCTCTTAAGTTGAAACACACACACACACACACACACACACACACGCACGCACGCACGCACACACACACACGCACACACACATGCATGAAAAAAAAAAAAAGCAAACAACAATGGAGTCCAGTCCACTTTGTGCTAGTTGACTTCTCCCGGCATGAGACCTGTACTTGCATGTGGCTGACACATTCCATGTCATTCCAATGGGAAACAAACAACACCAGTCAAACAAAAACCCCTGGTTATTTTCTTCTCTACTAGCAGTTATCAATTGCAAATAACCCCTTGGAACACTACCTTATTATAAAATAAAAAATGTTAATTCAAACTGGTTTTACAATTGCTCATTTATCTCCTGTACGAAATCTCTTCTATGAGGAATATTTTACACAGCTGAAGTTGTAATATAGGCAGAGGTTTGGTATATCAAAAATATATGCATTATTATATAGTAATAAAGTAATTAACTAACACATATATAGATATGAGTCATGAACTTTCACAGTGTTTATATTTAGGTAACATTGTCTTTGAACTATAGTGCATAAACTGTGATATTAAGACAAATCTAAGCCAGTTTGAATGCATAACTGCAATTTCAACATTCAGGAAGCTGGGATAATGTACTGTGTTTGAGCCCACTGTGGCCAGCAAGACCCTGAGCCACAAACAAAACTGTACAATGACTTTTAAATCAGTACCACTTTTCAGCATTTACAACTTTGATATTTTACTGCATTGGAAGTAAAACTAGCTTTCCCATGTGAGCACAGTTTCAACAGTGTATCCACTGGAGAGCTTTCAAAGCTGTTTGCATTCATCTTGGCTATGAAATGTCTCTCTTACTTCAGTTTCACACAGACACACAAACACATACACACACACACAGACACACACACACACCACAAGATTGACTTGCTTTTATGTTTACAATTATGTTGAACGAAAAAGTCTAGATTTCTTTCTATTTAGAGTCATGTGAAACACTGATATCAGCAAGTTCTGAATATTCTTGGGCCTTCACTGCTCTTTTTTGTTATTAATTTTTTATTTTTTATATTAACTACAGTTTATTCACTTTGTATCCCAGCTGTAGTCCCTTCCTTCCTCCCCTCCCAACCCTACCCTCCATCCTTCATCTCCTCTTTGTCCCTCTCCAAGTCCACTCCCCTTCCTTCTGACCACTGCTCCCCGATTTGGGGGAGGAGGTCAAAGGGCTAGCCACTGAGTTCATGTTAGAGACAGTCCCTGTACCCCTTACTAGATAACCCACTTGGATACGAGCTGCCATGGGCTACATCTGAGCAGGGATTCCATGAATGGTCCTTCGTTGGAGTATTAAAAAATGGGGAACAGAGCTAAACAGAGAATTATCTGTAGAGGAATATAGAATGGCAGAGAAACATTCAAAGAAATGTTCAACGTCCTTAGTCATCAAAGAGATACAAATCAAAATGACCCTGAGATTTCACCTTACACACTTCAGATCAGCTAAGTTCAAAATCTTAAGTGACAACACATGCTGAAGAGGATGTGGAGAAAGGGGAACCCTACTCCACTGCTGGTGGGAATGTAAACTTGTACAACAACTTTGGAAATCAATCTGGTGCTTTCTCAAACAATTAGGAATAGCACTTCCTAAAGATCCAGCTATACCACTCCTAGGCATATATCCAAAAGATGCTCAAGTACACAACAAGGACATTTGCTCAACCATGTTTGTAGCAGCTTTATTCGTACACTATTCTTTTTTTAATGAGGCAAAATTCTAAAGAAAGTCAATTATACGTTAAATTTTCAGTATATCTTTAGAGGTACGGGTGATATAAGAAACCAGTTTTAATAAAAATTGAGTTTTAAACACACTGGTATGTGTATAATATATACTGATATATGAATTTTTGATCACTGTTTTCCTCACAAAGTCATTGGCACGATCATTGCCCTTTTCTACTTCAGTCAGGAAGCATGAGTGAGAATCATGCCCACTTATAGTTAACAAGTCAAAATTTCACTTTTAAAAATTCTGTTTCTTACCAGATGTTTTAGATTTAATTCTTGAAATTCAATGGAATTGTAACAGTTATTTAAATTCACAATCTTAAAAACAAAGAACAATCGCCATAAGTAATTGAATTTAATTGTGAGCATAGCAATATTGAAGTGAGCTCCTAATTCTCTTTTATGTATTAGGTCACAATCTTGCTATGGAACCTTCTAAATCATCTCTCAGAGCCCTGAGAGAACACGCCCTGGCAGGCTTAGACTCTTAAATCATGTTCAATCTAGTGGTATGCTTAAACATGCATTTTGGTTCTTAATGTTAATAGATGAAAGGAGTGAACCTAGGTTGAATTATTGAAGTTCAAAATCATTTATAAAATGTCATCACCCAGAGCATTTACTTATCCATTATAGCAAAAGCCATTAACATTCAGAACTCAAACATCAAAGGATAAACTGTTTTTACTCCCACTAGAAAATGCTGTTAGAGATGAGCACCCTTCCAAAGGCCTATGCAACTCTCCAAAGGCTTCCATGGATTTGGGGCTATCAGTCACACTTAACCATGTTCAAATCCTCTTAGAATTTTGTCATACTTTTCTTTAATACTTGACATTTATATTCTGTGCTCTAACAATTCTTCAGTTTCCTTATCATTTATTGTATTTTATAGCAATGATGTGGGCTATGATATATATCATCAAACTAATAAAATTAAAATCACCTTAAAGTTCTTTTTCACATAATCACTCCATGGTAAAATTGAAACTTGTATCCAAATAATGTATATGTTAATAACACATTTTAATATCAGAACATGATTAAATACTAAGATAAAAACTAGGATTTTGTCTATTGGGAAAATGAAGAAAATACAAAACAGCATGGATGAGTGGGAACCTATGTAGATTATAACTGCAGATGTCCTGGCTTCTAATTATCAGGAAGCCATAGAGGAAGATCAGCTGTGCTAAGGAGTTCCAAGCAGCATTTCTCCTAATACCACACCACCTCGTTTCTTGCTCCTGTCTCTGCTTTCCTCCTCTGTCTGTCCCAGATTTTCCCAGAGCAGTCAGTCTTCTTTCACTGATTTATTTTTCTCACATGCCCCCTTTCCTGTCCCAAATGCCCCACCATATGTATTCTCTGGAAGCCATTTTATCTAAAACCCAATAATATCTTGATCTGAACTGTCTTTGCTATTGTTCTGGTTTTTACAGGTTTTCAAGAACAGACGGAGTGGGAACATTAGACGGTGATACAGCTAAGTGGATTTTTATCCTCACCAAATACCAAAGAAACCAATACGATTAAATGCTAAGCATTATTTTTTTTATCTTATTTTATACCTGGAGAATAACAGTCAGTATTAAGATAAAAATATATAAAGAATGGTATCAATGAAAAAATATTTTTCAATTGTTAGAAAGCATTTTAGGTTTGATTAATACTTTTCTCCTTGAAGAAAAATATTAATATAGTCCATGTGTATTTACAGAGAGTATTAGAAAAAGCTGTTAAACTACCTAAATAATATTAGACACACTCTCTTATTTTGAACTATGAGGAAGGATACATTCATATTTTTAGTAATAGGCACATATATGATTTTATCTTAAAATCATTTTTTTGTAAATAGAGATCAAACAAAATATTATAAATGATATTTATAACAAATAAATTATTCAGCATATGATATGGAAAGTACTCATATAATGGATATTGATACTTGATACGGGTTTTACCTCTAGAAATTCAATTAAATAAACATTTATAAAATGATAGAAGACATCAATAAACTTATTTCCAATTTTTTAAAAAATATTTTCGGTAAAAGATTAGAAAATACATTCAGTAAATTAGCACCACTTTCTTTCATTTCTTCTTTGTTGTTATTGTTTTGTTTTTGAGACATGGTTTCTCTGTGATTGCTGGCTATCTATGAATTAGATTTGTAGACCAGGATGGCCTTGAACTTACAGAGATCTGCTTTCCTGTACCTCCTGAGTGCTGGGATGAAAAGCTTGCACCACGACTGCCCAGCAATTGGTGCCACTTCTAACAACAACAGTAATAATAATGGTTTTTTTTTTCCATAAAATGATTTGGTATTATACTTTGAGATATGAAGAAAAATATAAAAAACAATATTGATTTGATGAGAAAATAGAGGCAGCAATAAGATTCTAACTTCTATTTTACATACAAATGTGTAGTTTTGAAATATGCATTCTTGAAATTAATTTAGTCACACTGTGACAAAAGCACCTACTGAAGAATCCAAGCGTAGAAACTTTAAAATATAACATACCTGAAAAGCCAATGTGTATTGAAAATTATTTCAGCAAAAAGTCCAGTGTTAAATGTTTAAAATGTGTATTTTTAAAAATCAATCATATAAAGAAGACAGAGCAGCACAAAATTTTATACATCTGAGTGTGCTGGATTGTTTTATTTTAGTAAAAGTTGTTATCATGTCATGGATGTACAATCAACACAAGAGAAATTAACCCATTATCACCATAATGTGTAGCAATTAAAACTTACTAAGAAAAGAGAGATGAGTTTGACTATGTAATAGTGTGTAATCAAATAAAAGAGTGGCTATCAGAGTCTAAATTAGCTACTTTTGCTCTGGCAAAACACCACTACCAAATTCATTTATGAAAGAAAGTGTTTAATTTGGCTTTCAGTTTCAGAGGGTCAGAGTCTGTGATGATGGAGCAAGGGGATGAAGAGGTAAGTGCTAACAGAGCACATCTTGGTGTTCAAGCAGAAGGAAATGGCACACTGGAAACTTTCGAAACCTCCAAGCCTGACCCAGTGACACACATTCTACAGCAAGGCCACCAGCTTCTAATACTTCCTAAACAGTTCTACCAACAAGGAACCAAGTATTCAAAACCATGAGCTCTTGGTGGCCAGTTACCTTCAAACCACCCCAGTGTCCATGAAGGGTAGTAGGTGGGATCAGGAAGCAGCCAGCATGAGCTATCATTTGTTTAACTGAGTTGACCGTTCCGAGTGAAATAAGACAAAAGCTAAAGGGAGTCTTGATTTGCATTTTCTTGTTGACTAAGGGTGTTGGACATTGAGCTTTGCTTCAAGTGTTTTTCAGCCATTTGTGTTTCCTGTTTTGAGACTATTCTATTCGGCACCCCATTTTGGAATTAGGTAATTTATTTTCTTGATGCCCATTGCTTTTGTTAGCTTATTATTTCATTTTTTGTTTTGTTATTTATATATTTTAGATATTAGTCCTTTGTTGGATGTGTAGGTGGTAAAAAAAAAAAAAATCCTTTTCCAATGTGAAGCCTGCCACTTTGTCCAAATAAGTGTCTCTGAATTGATGGTTATGAAAACAGTGTAAAACTTTGTCTTGTTCCTGATTTTAGTAGAAACACTTGAAGTTTATTTCCAATGAAGTTGATTCAGCTTGTCTTCTTATACTATGTTTCTTTTATAATATTGAAATATGCACCTTGAATGCATACTCGCTCCTTGACTTTTAATGAGAAGAGATGTTGGATTTTTCTGTATCTAATGAGATGATCACATAGATTTTTATCTTTCAGTTTCTTTATGTGGTGGGTTGCTTTTATTATATTACATTTATAGAAACATGTCTCTTTCTAGCATGAATCATATATGATAAAATTATATCATGAAACTTGGATATAAATGGATGGAGCTGTTAAGAAAACAAACAAAAAAACATCCTGATTGACTTAATGCAGACACAAAACTCAAGACAAAATGGTCTATATTCTCTTACATTGGATGTTAGATATTAAACCTTTGATAGGCTTGATATAACCCAGGGACTGGGACTAACATAAGGGACTAGGGCTGATGGAGGTACTCTCAAGAATGGGGAAACAGAATATAGAGTTCAGAGGATTAAAGGGAGTGGGGGATGGGAGGCACAGGGGAGGCGATGTAATGACAGACTACCAACACTAGGGTGACCAAGAACTTAACTCTAGAGAGGCTATGGGCCTAGGGGAAAACCAAAGACTATTGTTCTGCTAAAGGAACATGGCAATAAAACTATTCCTACTAATATCTGCTCTATATGGACACACACACACATACATAGACTAATACACAGGCAATGTGCTGAGAGTGAGACACCTTGGAACACTTAGTCCTAAGGAAAATGGATTCATCAAACCTCCCCTTGGAGATCAGGAAACTATGTGGAAGAGGAGGAGCAAGGCCTGTGAGTGTCACAGAGGAAAGAGCGCAACAAGAAAACAATGTCTCCCAGACACAGTCGGACTGAGGCACACATGAATGCAGACTGTGACAGCATGCACAGGGCCTGCCAGGCCCAATCCAGATGGGTCTGTAGGAGTGAGAAGGACAGCAGACATGAGTTTCTATCCCTAACCAAGAGCTCATCTCCAGCTGACAACTTCTCACAAAGGAAAAGCTGGTTTTCATCAATGGAGTTTCACTGGGTGGATAAACTACACTTAAGGACAGGCCCCCAAGCCCAGCAGTAGATATCACACACACACACACACACACACACACACACACACACACACACAAAGAAAGAAAGAAAAAAAATTCAAAGGTATTTTTCATCTCATATTTCTTTGTTTTGGCATTTTATTTTTTACGTTACTGATCTTTAACTTGTATTTTATGGTTTCTGTGTTTGTATGTGTGTGTTGGGGGGGTATTTGGCTATGTTTATTATTTTGTGTTTCTCCTACCCTCTGGTTTTAATTTTTGTTTTTTTTTTATTTCTACTTCTTTTTTTTTGTCTGTTTTCATTTGCCTGTTTGTTTTATAAATGTATAAAAAGGCTAGGGTTGGGTGTGTAAGGATATGGGAAAGATGAGGGTGAAGGATTGTGGGGAGAAACTGAGCAGATTAAATTGTATCAAGAAATAATTTCAACAAAAATAAAAAATTCACATACCTAAAAGAGAAAGCAAAGTTTAGAGTTTTTTCATAATGAAAAACAAGTTATTTAAATATGCAGTGCCATAGAAAAATCTCATTTACAGTAAATAAAGGTTGCAGATTGCAATATTTATAAATTTATATGGTTTCTTTTTTGTTTGGCTTCAGATGACAATGGTATATTATACATTTGAAAAGGTGGAAAAAAGGATGTAAAATTATTTCACTATAGAGACAGAATAAACATTTGAGAGGAGATGATTAGCTATAGAACAACACATACATTTTATGATTGATCTGAAAAATAAAATTTGGGATAAAAACTAACTGCAAGCTTATATTAATCAAGAAAGTAAAATTATCTAAGAATTCATTGCCATATCGCGTTTGAATGTTTTACTTACTAAAACCCAGTGTTTGCTTTTTAAAACTGTGTATGCACATTCTGAAGTGAAGGGAAGCCGGCCACAGGATGTGACAACACACATGACATGTGGGGGGAGATGAGCGGGTTTCGGACAGCAGCCTGACTTTGCACTAAATTTGTTTGTGCTGCAGAATTAGTTCTTGAGTTTTGACATATGATATAAATTTGTCTCATACTGAGACTGTGGGAAATCAGAATTGCTGGCTGTATGTTATTGTAAGAAGCTTTGAGGATTATTTCAGCCTTCTGAAATTCCTTCCTACCTCCCCACAGAGCTGGGAGAAAGTGCTGGGATGATCCTGATTGAAGGCAATGCTCCCTGTGTTTTCCAGGTCCATTTTAAAGTTTATAGGGATCTGCACTGAAGGGGCATGCTGCTCAGAATGTGTCAATTACCTGGAGGCTGCCCATTCATGGTTAACATACATGCCCCGGCACAAGTGCTCTAACAGTCTGAGATGACAAAAGTTTTAGTTGGGAGTGGAAGGTTCTTTGAAACTTTTATAAAGGCAGCAGTCTGCAAATTTCAAGCACTGAAAAAAAAAAAAAAGGTTCAATACAATAATTACAAGGCCCTGCCATCTCCTGTTCACTGAAGCATTTCTGAGCTTCCCAAATCAGAGTGAATTGCTTCTTTTCCTCGGCTTCAAGAGCACATTATGCATTTCCATCTATGTCTGTTATTTGGTTGATCCTTAGTTGCAAGTAATTGTTTATACCAAAAGATAACACTTTTTTTAAATGTGATAAACTGTGTGCATATCTGTAACTACTACATCTAGATAAACACACTCTTTTAGCAAGTTCTCTAAATACTGTCTTAAAATGACTGTTTTTTTCTTCAAATATATTGTGTGACTTAAAATGACAATGTTGCTAAGAATGTAAGGGGTGATAGTTTAACAAAGAAAAGAAATAAGCAAGGAAAGAGAATACAGTGAAAAATGACGTGGCAGATGGGATGTATCGGTGAGGAAACCCTGGGCCAGCAATTATGTGGAACAGAGGGTGAACCTCTAGAACACATGTCAAAAGGCAGGTATATATGAAAGTGCCTGTGCCATTACAGTCACAGAATGCAGAGGCAGGGGAGCACACTCACTAGCAAGAACAGCCGGAACATTCTGCTTTAGGCTCAGCAGTGACTTGCTCAATGCTCAAGGTGGAGAGTAATCTAGGCAGATGCCCAGTGGCAATAACATACCTCCGCCCTCTGCATTCATGTGCACACATACATAGTCACATTCGTCAACAAACATTAGGACATATGGATGCACACGTGTAAAATCAGAGGGAGGGATTGTGCATTAGGTGACACTTGACTTTGATTAAATGATCTTCCAAAATATAGATCGTCTGTTGAAAGAGTAAAATGGGAACGACATTGCATGTCATCATTGACAAGGAGTTAATCCAAAAGAAACAGATCAGGGAGAAGTAATCAGATAATCTGAACACATGATGAAATGATTGGTTTAGAATAGCTTTATAATCAGAGTAAAGCCATGAGATTATAATTCCAACAACAAAATTTAAAATAAATCCAACCTCCCTCCCCCCCTTTTTTTTTAATATCCCAAGAGTGCCAGGCAAAATCTATACTATACTCTCACACCATAAGTTTGCTCATCTCCAATTCTTCACTTGGAACAGAAAACTGGATATTGAATAACTTAAAAACAGACACAATCACTGAATATTTTAATGCTTTATGTCTGAAAGTAGGCTTATTCTATGTCAAGCAAAATTACTGCAATAAATTTATGTTATAAGACAAAAATTCCTTTCTGAGACATAATATATTAATATAACATAGTGCACAAATTTCAGACACTGGTTTCCCCTTCTCCAAAATGGTTCCAAACAAAAGCCAAGAGTAAATGTCATTTCCAGATGCAGTCACAGTAAGAGGTACATGAACTGCCACAGAAGAACAAAACAATCAAAAGATTAACTTAAAAAGACTAAGCTAAAAATCAACAAAACATATACAAAAACCAAACACTGTGAACCAAAGTCAAAGAATTGAAGGTGAGTGATTCAATTCTTTCAAAGAAATAAAAATAATAAAACAATTATATTAAAATTGTAAAATACACCAGTTTACATTTTAATTAGATTAGCCAATAATGGAAAATAATATGTTTATTTCCAAAATACTCAATAGAACATGAAAACAAATTAAAACACATTTGGGTGAATTATCTTCAACACTAATGGATAGGGTAAACACCATTGAACACATAGGAAAAGACAAAATTAGAATCTCATCAACAGTCAAAGAAGCACGAGTGAATTTACCTAAACTCCAGGCAGATTGATCATGAAACACTATGAATATTTTAAATAAAATAATTTACTTGCAACTAAGACATCCTGACTCATAGAAACAGGAGAATAAAGAATTTTTAAATAGACAAAGTAACTTTTCCTCTTAGGCTATCTGATGTCTCTGAGTATCTAATGAGATTATGAGAAAATGAACAAAGTTTATCAGCTCTGGCCCTTGTTGGTCTAATAGCTAAACAGTAAGAGCCCACTAGATGCTTCTGTTGAAATAACTTTTCTTTGTTTCTCCAAGCAAGGACCATGTATGGATATAAACTAGAACCGCTGCTCAGTTGTAGCCCATGGTAGTTCAGTAACCAAGTAAGGGGAACAATAACTACTTCTGACATGAACTCAATGACTGGCTCCTTTACCACCCCTGCAAGGGTCTTTCAAGGCCACAGAGGAGGACATGGCGGCCATTCCTGACCTGATAAGCTAGGGTCAGATGGAAGGGGAGGAGGACCTCCCCTATCAGTGGACTTGGAAAGGAGCAGGGAGGAGATGAAGGAGAGAGGGTGGGGTTGGGAGGGAATGGGGGAGGGGCTATGGCTGGGATACAAAGTAAATAACCTGTGATTAATATAAAAAATAAAAATTAATAAAAAAAGAAATAACTGTTCTCAGGTTGCCACATCATGTGAACTGAGATTAGATGCAGCCCATGTCAGTCATTAAATCCTCTTTTCAGACCTCACACGCAGTGTCTGATGTACATGACTGGAGAAGGCAATGCTTTATGTTACCTGCTAAAGGTAGCGGTGGGGAAGAAAGAGAGCAAAAGAGGAATCCAAAACCATAGATGAGTTAATCCCTATCTAAAAATTAAAACCAGTGGGAATTAATCACAATGTTGAAGATTTGAATTAGATGATTAAAAAGCTCAACAATGTTGCTAACAAATTCCCAAAATGCAAAATACGCATGAAAGATCATGCTCAATATTTAACCAAATCTGAATTTTTTCAGAGCATAAATTAAGACGTGACAAATGACAAATGAAAGGAGACTGAATTATCACAAAACATGCTCCCTAACGCCAGTGGGAATGAGGTTGAAATTACTAGAGAAAGTCAATTGACAATTACTCATGTCTGGCAAAAGTAGCACAATGATATTGAAAATATGCTGTACAATTAATAGCTATGAAGCCACAGCAATTACACTGGGTGCTACAGAAAGAGTAGATATGGTATTACATAATACACATTCTATAAAAAAGTGATAATATAGTGTTACTGGATTATAATGAAATGTCATCACAAATGGTAAATAAAGGGAATAGTTATTAAGCAAATGGTAGTAGAATAATTAATAGATTTATACAAAACACTCAATCTTCTGTTTGCATCATGGCTATACTATATAGACAGGAAAAAGTCAAATTAACACTCAGTTCCAAACAAACAAACATCTTTATGAGAATTATAGCGGATTCTATTTTCAAAAATATTTAGAGAAAAATTTTGTATAGCCTGGTAAGGCTGCTCCCCGCTCAGGGGGAGGTGATCAAAGAGCCAGAAAATTAGTTCAAGGAGACAGCCCTTGTTCCCCTTACTAGGATACCCACTTGGACACTGAGCTGCCATGGGCCACATCTGTGCAGGGGTTCTAGGTTAACTCCATGCATGCTCCTTGGTTGGAGTATCAGTCTCAGAAAATACCCCTATGCCCAGACCTTTTGGTTCTGTTGCTCTTCTTGTGGAAATCTTGGAGGGGAGTTCCCTGCACTCTGCCCAAAGTTGGGCTATGAGTCTCAGCGTCTGTCTTGAGGACAATACAGCCAGTCCTGATGTGACCTTATTGGCTAGGGTCAGATAGAAGGGGAAGAGGTCCTCCCCTATTAGTGAACTTGGAGAGGGACACTGGAGTAGATAAGGGAGGAAGGTTGGTATTGGGAGGAGGTAAGGTAAGGGGGCTGCAGCTGGGATACAAAGTGAATAAATTGTAATAAATAGAAAATAATTTTAAAAGGAAAAGTTTAGTGTACGACCAATTAATTTTAAATAAATGTAGAATTTGCAGTGATTTCTGTTTTTCTTAAAATAAGATGTAACAGTAAATGTAAAAGACATATCACATCCTGGTTAATATTATTTACAAAAAGTAGCTAATAAAGGACTTCTATCTTTTGAACTTAAAAAATACTCAGCTATCCAAAGGTTGCACACAAATCTCAGCATCTACATTGATAGTCTGCAGGACAGAGCTTTTCAGAGGTCCTCTGTGTCAGGCTCCTGACATATTCCCTCTTTTCTCCTTCTTCTGATGTCAAGCCTCTTTGCCTTTCTGGATAGGAATTGAGCATTTTAGCAAGAGTCCTCCCTCTTGATTAGTTTCTTTAGGCATACAGATTTTAGTAGGGAATCTTAGGAAAGAAGTGGGAAACAGTAAGATCTGGAGAGGACAGGAACTCCATAAGGAGAGCAACAGAGGTTGCTGAGCACAGGGGTCTTTCCTGAGACTGATACTCCAACCAAGGACTATGCATGGAGATAACCTAAGACCCCTGCACAGTTGTAGCCCATGGCAGTTCAGTATCCAAGTGGGTTCCATTGTAATAGGAACAAGGACTATCTCTGACACGAACTGATTGTCCTGCTCTTTAATTACCTCCCCGTGAGGGGAAAAAAGCATTACCAGGCCACAGAAGAAGACAATGCAGCCACTCCTGATGAGACCTATTTGACTAGTATCAGAAGGAAGGAAAAGAAGTCCTTCCCCTATCAGTGGACTTGGGGAGGGGCATGCATGCAGAGGGTGGAGGAAGGGAGAGATTGGGACAGGAGGAGGGAGAGAACCACAGGGGGGATACATAATGAATAAAGTGTAATTAATAAAGAAAAAAATACTCAGCTAATGAAGAAAAGTAGCACAATTAGCCCTATGAAAAAAATAAGGGAAGATATTTAGAAGTGGTTCTTTGAGACTAGGCATTACCTGCTAACCTTAAACATGATTTTATTTATTTTTTTCCAACACTAGATATATAGATGGACCATTCTGAATTTGATGCAAGAAGGATAAATATATGTGCTTTCTGAAGGAATCAGTAAGTTTTAGGATTTCCCATTCTCCCCCTTTTCATTTCTGATTTTGCTAATTTGGATAGTTTCTCTATGTCTTTTAGTTAGTTTGGCTAAAGGTTTGTCTATCTTGTTGATTTTCTAAAAGAACCAGCTCTTGGTTTCCTTGATTCTTTGAATAGTTTTATTTTTTTTCTAATTGATTTCAGCCCTGAGTTTGATGATTTCTAGCCGTCTGCTTCTCTTGGGTATATTTGCTTCTTTTTTTTTCTAGGGCTTTCAGTTGAGCCATTAAGTTGCTTGTATTCGATGTTACAAATTTCTTTTTGAAGGCATTTAGTGCTATGAATTTTCCTCTGAGCACTGCTTTCATTGTGTCCCATAAATTAGGGTATGTTGTACCCTCATTTTCATTAAATTCTAGGAAGTCTGTAACTTCTTTATTTCTTTCCTAACCCAGCTGTCATTGAGTAGCAAGTTGTTCAGTTTCCATGTGCATGTAGGATTTTTGCTAATTTTGTTGTTGTTAAGGTCCAGCTATAGTCCATGGTGGTCAGATAGGATACAGGGGATTATGTCAATGTTCTTGTATCTCTTGAGGCTTGCTTTGTGACCAGCTATGTGGTCTATTTTGGAAAAGGTTCCATGAGGTGCTGAAAAGAAGGTATACTACTTTGAGTTTGGGTGAAAAGGATCTTCACCAACCCTGTATCTCACAGAAGCCTGATATCCAGAATATATAAAGAAAAAAGAAGTTAAAAAGAAATAAATCAAGAAATCCAATTAAAAAATGGAGTATGGAGCTAAACAGAGAATTCTCTGTAGAGGTATATAGAATGGCAGAGAAAAACTTAAAGAGATGCTCAACATCCTTAGCCATCAGGGAGATGAAAATCAAAATGAACCTGAGATTTCACCTTACACCCATCAGAATGGCTAAAATCAAAACCTCAAGTGACAACACATGCTGGAGAAGTTGTGGAGAAAGGGGAACCCTCCTCCATTGCTGGTGGGAATGTAAACTTGTACAACCACTTTGGAACTTAGTCTGGCGCTTTCTCAGACAATTAGGAATACTGATTCCTCAAGATCCAGCTATACCTCTCCTAGGCACATATTGAAAAGATGCTCAAGTACACAACAAGGAAATTCGCTCAACCATGTTTGTAGCAGCTTTATTCATAATACCCAGAACCTGAAAACAACCCAGATCCCTCAGTTGATGAATGGATGCAGAAATTATGGTATTTTACACAATGGAATCCTACTTAGCAATTAAAAATGAGGAAATTATTAAATGTGTAGGCAAATAGTAGGACCTAGAAAAGATCATTCTGAGTGAGGTATCTCAGAAGGAGAAAGATACACATGATATATACTCACTTATATAGACCTATAAGATATGATAAACATATTGAAATCTATCTACCCAAAGAAGATAAACAAGAAAGAGGACCTGGGGTAAGATGATCAATCCTCACTTAGACAGACAAATGGGTTGGACATTGGATGTAGGAGGAAACAAGTAACGGGACAGGAGCCTACCACAGAGGGCCTCTGAAAGACTCTACCTAGCACTGTATCAAAGCAGATATTCAGTCTCATAACTAAACCTACAGCAGGGTGCAGAGAATCATATGAAAGAAGGGGGAGATAGTATGACCTGGAGAGGACAGGTGCTTGACAAGGACCAAATATATGTGAGGACTGGCTGCAAAGCCCTCCTCTGTGGCCTAACAGGACTGCTTTTCAAGAAGAACCTTCCAGTCACTCCTCCCTGAGGAAAAAGTGATCTTTTTAACCTAGAATGAGTCTTTTGATGTTTGTAACTCACATGCCACTCTTCATTGGAAATGTGCTGTGCTGACTTTGTTTTTGTTTTTGTTTTATTTTGTTTTGTTTTTATTTGTTTCTTTTGTTTTGTGTTTTTCTTTTTTGTTAATTTATTTTTTATTAATTACAATTTACTCATTTTGTATCCCAGCTGTAGCCCTCCCTCTCATCCTTTCTCGATCCCACCTTCCTCCCTCTTCTCCTCCCATGCCCTTCCCCAAGTCCACTAAGAAGGGAGGTCCTCTTCCCCTTCCATCTGATCCTAGTCTATCATATCTCATCAGGACTGGTTGTATTGTCTTTCTCTGTGGCCTGGTAAGGCTCCCCTCCCAATCAGAGGGAGATGATCAAAGAACTAGCCATTGAGGGCACCATCTTTGACACTATACTGCAAAGGGCTACATCTGTGCAGGGGTTCTAGGTTACCTCCAAGCATGGTCCTTGGTTAGAATATCAGTCTGAGAAAAAAGAAAATGCGGTGCCTAGAGTTTTTGGTTCTGTTGCTCTCCTTGTGGAGTTCCTGTTCCCTCCATGTCTTTGATGTCCTCCTTCTTTCATAATATTCCCTGCACTCTGACAAAGGTTTGGCTCTGGGTCTCAGCATCTGTTTTTGTTGTTTTGTTTTGTTTTTGTTTGTTTGTTTTTAATTCTTTATTAATTACACTTTATTTACTTTGTGTCCCCCCCCCCCTGTGGTTCCCTCCTTCTTCCCATCCCAATCCCTCCCTTCCTCCACCTTCTGCATGCATGTCCCTCTCCAAGTCCACTGATAGGGGAGGACTTCTTTTCCTTCCTTCTGATCCTAGTCAAATAGGTCTCATCAGGAGTGGCTGCATTGTCTTCTTCTGTGGCTTGGTAATGCTGCTTCCACCTCAGGGGGAGCTAATTAAAGAGCAGGACAATCAGTTCATGTCAGAGACAGTCTCTGTTCCTATTAAATGGAACCCACTTGGATATTGAACTGCCATGGGCTACATCGGTACCGGGGTCTTAGGTTATCTCCATGCATAGTCCTTGGTTGGAGTATCAGTCTCAGGAAAGACTCCTGTGCTCAGATTTTTTGGTTCTATTGCTCTCCTTGTGGAGTTCCTGTCCTCTCCAGATCTTACTGTCTCTCACTTCTTTCATAAGATTCCCTGC
Source organism: Meriones unguiculatus (assembly GCF_030254825.1). Classification (NCBI taxonomy): domain Eukaryota; kingdom Metazoa; phylum Chordata; class Mammalia; order Rodentia; family Muridae; genus Meriones; species Meriones unguiculatus. The sequence continues at coordinate 175,654,051 of NC_083350.1, read as the reverse complement.
ACTCTGTCCAAAGGTTAGCTATAAGTCTCAGCATCTGCTTTGATAGTCTGCAGGGCAGAGCCTTTCAGAGGTCCTCTGTGTCAGGCTCCTGACTTGTTCCCTCTTTTCTCCTTCTTCTGATGTCCATCCTCTTTGCCTTTCTGGATAGGAATTGAGCATTTTAGCAAGAGTCCTCCCTCATGATTAGTTTCTTTAGGTTTACAGATTTTAGTAGGTTTATCCTATATTATAGGTCTATATGAGTTAGTATATACCATGTGTGTCTTTCTGCTTCTGGGACAGCTCACTCAGGATGATCCTTTCCAGTTCCCACCATTTACCTGCAAATTACATGATTTCCTTGTTTTTTATTGCTGAGTAATATTCCATTGTGTAGGGATGTCTACATGTAGAAAAATGCAAATTGATCCATACTTATCACCCTGCACAAAACTAAATTCCAAGTGGATCAAAGACCTCAATATAATACCAGATACACTAAACCGCTTAGAAGAAAAAGTGGGTAAAAGCCTTGAATTCATTGGCTCAGGAGATAGCTTTCTATCAACAGCACAGGCTCTAAGAGCAACAATCAATAAATGGGACCTCATGAAACTGAAAAGCTTCTGTAAAGCAAAGGACACTGTTGTCAGAACAAAACAACAGTCTAAAGATTGGGAAAGGATCTTCACCAACCCTATATCTGACAGAGGACTAATATCCAGTGTACATAAAGAACTAAAAAAGTTAAACAACAAAAAATCAAGTAATCCAATTAAAAAATTGAGTACAGAGCTAAACAGAGAATTCTAAATAGAGGAATATCAAATGTCAGAGAAACACTTAAAGAAAACTCAGCTTCATTAGCCATCAGGGAAATGCAAATCAAAACAACCCTGAGATTTCACCTTACACCCATCAGAATGGCCAAGATCAAAAACTTGAGACAACACATGCTGGAGACTTTGTGGAGAAAGGGGAACCCTCCTCCACTGCTGGTGGGGATGTAAACTTGTGCAATGACTCTGGAAAGCAATCTGGCACTTTGTCAGACAAGTAGGAATAGTGCTTCCTCAAGATCCAGCTATACCACTCCTAGGCATATACCCAAAATAGTCTCAAGTACACAATAAGGACATTTGCTCAACCATGTTTATAGCAGCCTTATTTGTAATAGCCAGAAGCTGGAAACAGCCCAGATACCCCTCAGTGGAGGAATGGATACAGAAATTCTGGTATATCTAAACAATGGAATATTACTCAGCATGTTTTAATACCCTCCTCGGTAGAATCTCTCAGAAGCCCTCTGTGGTAGCCTTCTTTCCTATTCCCTGCTTTCTCTATTTTCCAATGTCTATCCCATTTGTCTTTCTGAATGAGAACTGATCATTTTTCCTAGGGTCCTTCTTCTTGCTTAGCTTCTTTAAGTGTACAGATTTTAGTATGTTTATCTTATATGTCTAATGTCCACTTATAAGTGAGTATATATGTGTGTCTTTCTGCTTTTGTGATACTTCACTCATGATGATATTTTCTAGTTCCCACCATTTTCCTGCAAATTTCACGATTTCCTTGTTTTTAATTGCTAAGTAGTATTCCATTGTGTAAAAGCACCACAATTTCTCTATCTATTCCTTGGTTGAAGGACATCTGGATTTTTCCAGATTCAGGCTTTTATGAATAAAGCTGCTACAAACATGGTTGTGCATATGTTCTTGTAACTGAGCATATATTGTGTGTATGCCTAGAAGTGGTGTAGATGGATCTTGAGGCAACATTATTCCTAATTGTCTGAGAAAGAGTCAGATTTATTTCCAAAGTGGCTTTACAAGTTTAGTTTCCCACCAGCAATTCTACACATCCACTCCAGCATGTGTTCTCAGTTGAGTATTTGATCTTAGCCATTCTGAATTATGTAAGATGAAATCTCAGAGTCATTTTGAATTGCATTTTCCTGATGACTAAGAACATTGCACATTTCTTTTTTTAATTTTTTTAAGTTACAGTTTATTTACTTTGTATCCCAGCTCATTCCCTCATTCCCTCCCAGTCCCACCTTACCTCCTTCTTCTCCTATGCCTCTTACCCAGTCCAATGATAGGAGAGGTCTTCCTCCTTGTCCATCTGACCCTAGTCTGTCATGTCTCATCAGGACTGGCTGCATTGTCTTCCTCTGTGGACTGGTACAGTTGCTGCCCACTCAGGTGGAGGTAATCAAAGAGCCAGCCCATGAGTTCATGTCAAAGACAGTCCCTGTTCCTATTATTGGGAAACCCTCTTAGACACTGAGCTGCCATGGGCTAATTCTTTGCTGGGGTTCTAAGTTTTCTCCATGCATCTTTTTTGGAGTATCAGTCTCAGAAAAGACCCCTGTGCCCAGATTTTTTTTTTTTTTTTTTTTGGTTCTGTTGATTTCCTTGTGGAGTTCCTGTTCCCTCCAGGTCTTTCTCTCTCCCCTTCTTTCATAAGATTTCCTGCACTCTGACTTTCTTGAAGTGTGCTTCTCTGCCATTTGATATTCCTCTATTGAGAATTCTCTGCTTAGTGCTGTCCCTATTGTTTAGTTGGACTACTTGATTTGTTGCTTTTTAATGTCTTCACTTCTTTATATATCCTGAATATTAGTTCTCTGTCAAATATACGTTTGGTGAAGATCCTTTCCCAGTTTGTAGGCTGTTGTTTTGTTCAGATAACATTATTCTTTGCTTTACAGAAGCTTTTCAATTTCATGAGAGGTCACTTTGAATGTGAGGCTACAGTCCTGCTTTCCTGATTCCAAATAGGATGCATGAGAAATTTCTTGAGATACCTTCTACCTGGCAGAGCTTCTGGCCAATCTGTGACATTCCAACATCCCTGTGTTTTCAGACCACCATATGAAAACCACACTTAGAAGAATTCCTAGCAACTTACCAGATTTGATTGTTACAGCTGGAAAAAAATGATTTCTGGAAACCTTTTTACAAGTTTTGACTTGACACATTTTGTGTTAGATATATTTGTAGAAAGTTTCAAAAATTTTAAAAAGTTTTTTTTCTTTTTAAATTTTAAAACTTTCATATTTACAAACTATAGGATATTTATGTCACTTCTACCAAATATAAAGACATGCTCATCTGTAAATCCTGAAAGCATTAAAGGTAAGAAACTGTGAAAACAGACAATTAAATTTGTGCTTCTATTTTACTGTGCTCATTTATAATTTTAATGTTTGTTTTATTAATTAATTGAACATTTAGTACACTGTTTTCCTTATACTCACACTTCTCTCCTTTCCTTTCAGGTCTGCCTCTTGTGCCATCTCTACTGAAATTTGTGTAGTCATATATTTTTAAAACCCATCAACTTCAGTTAGTGTTTGGGATGTGCCCTTGAGTTGTGACCATCTACTAGAACAGTTTCCATCTACCACACTTACATAAAACCAGGCTGTTCCAGGCCAACTCTCAGTTTCCAATAGCTCTTCAGCTAGGAGGGACTTCACGAACAATCCTCCTTTCCATTGTTGGATGATGTCCTATACCTCCAGGTGAGCACCACTCTTCAACCTCATCAAAGAAGTTTTTTTCACAGTCAATTATGATCAACAGAGACCAACAGCTCGTCAAAGGGCATAGAATGGGAGACAGTAGAGACTAAACGGAACATTTGTAATGCACCCTGTCTTCTCAAGGTTCAGGGAATGATTGTAGGCCAGCAATAGAAAGATTATAAGAACCAGTGGAGGCAGAGGACTACAAGGAAGGTGTTTATGGCCACAACAGGAAGTTGGCAAAGAACACCTCAGAGAGTTTGACCTGCCCAAGCTCAAGCCTGATCATTTACAATTTTAAGAGTAATGTAGAAGTGTCATTAAACTTCTAAAAGTCTATATGAAATTTAAATACATAATACTTTATTCATGATTAGCCACTCTATTTACCTACATCTTTCTAATTTTTACATTCATTTCTAGGGCTCCCACTACAGGTTTCCCCCAAACTGATGGCTGTTTTATTTCATATACTTGAGGATTGAGATCTTCAACTAGGATATTCTTTGACAATTTGACTAGGGGAGGGTCTGGCCAGGGATTTCTGTCACCTTCACACAGTATTCCTCAGATTGTACTCATTGTCCTCACTTTTGCCTATCTCTGTTCCAATTCACATTGTTTTCTGTTAAAAAAAAAAGGAAAGAAAATTCTTAATGACATGCAGGTCTACATGGAAGTTTTCATTTTTACAATAGTTCCAAAAAAATAGAAAAGTTCTAAAATGAAATCATAATATGTTTAAAGTATTACATCATAATAAATGCCCCAATCAGAAAGGTGAGGGCAGCTATCAGGTTTTGGAGAAAATATTAAGATGACCCTCACAAATTAAAAAACATCATATAGGAGGACAAGGTGTGACCTTGTTGAACATGATTAGCAAACTGTCACCCCAGATTCTACTTCTCAGGCCTTCATACCCAACATCACGCTGTTTCTTTTTAGACTTTACCATCTAAAATCTACCTCATTGCAATATATATATATATATATTGCTGACTGGCCTGTCAGAACATAGGAACATACCCTGTTCTCTCATACTCAGGGCTAGGTCCTGTACCCATCTCTCTTCGTGTGTTCTCTCTTACAGACGCCTGACATGGCCTCATATGGCAGGCGTTGATGGGAGTTGTATCTGGAAATGACTCACGGAGAGCATCAGGGACATAAAAGACGACGGGAATCACAGCTACATGTGTACAGTACTGCGGCTTTTATTCCTTCATAAATTCTGAACCTGAGTAAACAACTGAGGGTAACTCAGGGAAAGGTGCAAACTCTAAGGAACACGTTTGGGATGCCCTAAAGTCTGACCTGCCCTGTTGCTGGGGGTACTACATTGGATATTGTGCCCATAGTTTAGCAATAGCATGTACTATGCATCCCAGTGTGTAACCAAACTATTACTCAAGATAAATTTGAGATGACTGGCTGAATTCATTTCTATAGGTAGCATACAGTATACATGTATAATGATCTTCATTAACAAGGCAGCAAAGGATTTACAGGGATTCCTGTGATACAGAAGATACTTGCTTATGTTGTAGAAGGTTGAGCCATGACTAGGTTGATCAGTGATGGTGTTAGGCACAGAACACCCCTGTGAGATTGTCTTCTACCCTTAAAAGTACAACAGCTAATGATATAGTTTTGAGAATAGAAGGTAAAGAAGGCACTTGCTGCCTATCTTGATAATATAAATAACTCAGTCCTCGGACGTGCTTATAAAAAAAAAAAGCATTTCCTGAAGGTTATCCTATGACCTTTACAGATGATGGGTGAGTAAGCCACACTCCCCATAAATAGAATACAAATTAATTTGCAAAACACTACAATGGTCACATTGGTCAGGGGCTCATCCTAAGGACCTCATTTGACTTGATTATCAATATGGATCAGCTCAGAATCTAAGCTGCTGGGAATTCGAATTTGAATATAAAACTTGAAATGGTACAATTCAACCTGTAAGAAATGTTACCTCAAGGAGTATATTATATGCATATATATATACCCATTAATTTTTTGTTACTACTAAACAGCAGAGTGCAGATGCATGGGGTAACGATGAGTATAAGCTCACAGTAACAGTTGATAATCTTTAACCAGTGGTGCATATATGAGGATACAATAATGTACATCTGAAGAACATCTGCCACATTTACTTATGTTTCCTATGAATAAATGAGTCGTAGAAAAGTAAGTAAAAAGTGGGGAGATGAATGAAAGGAAGATAGAAGGAGAGGGAAAAAAAGGAGGAAGGAGGAACTAGGACAGAGGAACAGAGTAAGGGAGGACAAAAGGATGGAGAAAAAAGAGGAGGCCTAATGCTAAATATTATCTGCTATTACTCTTCTGGTCAGTTGATATGCAGAAGCTCAAAAGAAAGCACAAATTCTTCTTCTCACTCAGCTTTCCTGCATAGGTTTTCCCTATGCTGACTACCCCCCTCACCAGGGATCTATGTGTGGCTCTTACTTATCACTGTGTCATAAATTTCTGCTCCAATAGCCAACATTTAAGTGAAAACCAGGAGCACACATCATCCTCTTGACACTAACAGAAGAGCTTTATAGTCTCTCTGGTTTTTCTTTGTGTTCTGAATATGACCTTGAAGTAGAACTCTTTCTTCTCTCAGATTGAATGTGTGTACTAGTAAATTGAGCTAACACACTGCTCTTCTATGTCTTTCCTCTCATCCAGAGCAAGAGTATTTCCTTAACTATCTTGATAAATTCAGGCAGTTTTAGACAATTGAAATCATAACCAGGATTGTTTAATTATGGCCTAGTAAACTTGGTAAATTTTAAATAAAAGTTCAATGATTGAGTCATCGCTTCCTAGCTAACATTGACTTGCCACTTCTTGTATAATGTGGGATGTTTAAGACCCATAGCCAATTTTGGGCAGAGTTTAAGATTATCTTAACAATAACTGGACAGCTTGTTCTTTGTACCATGGCATGCTCATAACATTACTAAATACTGTTGCCACTTTCCATGCTACAATATTCTTGTGACAGTGTGATGGATGGTAAGCAGTAGTGATGCTGCATGGCATGATAGAATGTTCCATGTGGATTTATAAGATGTCTGTGTGTCTCCGGGTAGAAGAATGGTGGTAATACAGCCCCGTACCTTGTCAGAGCTTGCATTCTACTTGTCTAAATTAAGAAAGAACTATAATCACTGTCTCCATTTGGTGACAATTATTGTTGCCTTGGGTAGTCATACTTTGTGACTGTGTACTCTTGAGATCAATTGGGTTGCTCTACTTGAGAGTTGCACTTTCCAAACTTGGTTGACTTATGATGGCAAATCATTATAAAGTACAAGAGCTTGTGTCACTGTCGTAGCTGCCATGCTCATGCTGGTGGGTGAGTGTGCCCAGAATGTGCTCCCAGGTCCCACCATGATGAAGTGCATTGCTGCAGTCCCGAAGCTTGGCATTTTCCACTTTTCATGTGGTCTCCAGGATGCAGGCACAACAGAAATGTGAAATGTGCTTCTCATATATTCTTATTTATGTCAGACATGACAAACATATCATGATGTGGGCACCATTGTTGTCACAATACTGACACTAATAAGTGTAATTCACAGCCTCATGACACCCAGGGCAGTGTGCAGCCCATACCAATGTTGTATAAGTCTCTTAAATAATATTTTGGCAATAAAATCACCGTGAATTTTATTTTTCTGACAACTTCATCATGTAGCTCTTCTTACCCTGATCTAGACCCTATTTTGCTTTCTAAGAAGGTAGTTTCCTCACTCCCTAAAAACCTCAGGGACCAGCCAAATTTAAGTTCATTTTAAGGCATCAGGAAGGAAAGGTGATATTAAGATTAAAATTAATGATAAATATAACATATCTTTTTGATATCTTATTGGATCAAAGGTTCTCAAATGACCTAAATTCATTTTCTGGGTCTAGGAGAAAGTTCAAATGTTTCTGAGCAACCTAGGTTTTTGCCTTCCATCTATAAAGCGTAGGTATAAATCTGAGATGAGAGGAAGCAGAGAGCATGACCTAGTCGCTGTTCTCATTCTCACCCTTAAATAGAATGTTCCGAAATGTTTGAATTCATCAACCCAGGTCGTATCCAAGGTATCAGGCACAGCAAGAGGCATGCAATGTGGACCACATGCATATGGCAGTCTATAAAACTTGAAAAATATTTTTAATGTTTAGGAGTTCGGTTATCATCAATTCTAGATTTCTGGTTACTATCTCTGTCTATTTGGAGGAATAGAGTTTGATTAATGTATTATATGCATATTTTTTCTTACTAGAACAGACATTAAACCTTTTTAACCTCTGCCCACTCAGCTCCTGAGTACATGCTCATGGACCCAAAATCCAACTTTAAAAAGATTGAAAGGCTTCCTCCAGAAGAGTAGAATTCAGTTATATGCCCGCCAAAAGTTTTAGTTAAATAAGACACGAACACATTCATTTTGGAAATGACATTCTCTTCTGTTGGTAATGGAAAATCCTATTTCTAAAACAACCCTATAAAACTGCTCTTTTACCATTAAGAAAAAGATAGAAGAGAAGGATAACTGGAGAAAGCACAGAAAGAAATAAGTTGTAAGGACTAAAATACATAGGATCTGGATTACACTAAGGAATCAAAGTCTTTTAGATAACAGAAGAGTGGTCTGCATATGAACTCACAGAGGCTGTGGCAATATACATAAGAGCTGCCTGAGTCTGAACTAAGTAGGGTCCTAGAGCTGAAGTAAACAAATGCTTCCATCCCTAACCCACAATTAACCTCTAACTGATAGTCACATTTAATTTAAAAATTAGTATTCTCCAACAGACTATCCAGGGAAACAAACCATGCCCCCCAAAAAAAATAAATGGCAAACACAAAACAAAACCAATAACTTCTTTTGTTCTTTGGAGGTTCTTTACCTCTTAATAGTAAATCTAAGTATTTTTTTTAATAATCTTACATGTAATTGAATATACACACATATAAAGGTATATATGTATATATATATTATGTATATGTATATACAATGTGTTTCCCAGTTTTTCATTTTCATGAGGTTTCTGCAGTTTTGAACATATGTGTCTACACTGGTATTTATCTCTTGTGCTTATTCTTTGGCATTTTTTTATTTTTCTGGTTTTGTCCTATTATGATTTTTTTAATTTTTGTCTTATCTTATTTTGTATTATATATTAGTATTATTTTAATTATTATTCTTTAAATGCCTGTTTATTTTTCTAAGAAAAAAAAAGAAAGGGTGTGTATCTAGATGGGAGTAGACGTGGAGTAGTAATGATAGGAGTGAAAAGAGGAGGAGCTAAAGTTAGAATATATTGTATGAAAAAAATCTGTTTTCAATAATAGCAAAAATAATATAGTAAAATACAGGAAATGAAAGCTAGCTAGTAGAGTTGAAGCATCCAGTACGGTACAGGTTTAATTTCTCCCTATTGTAAAACTCAAGCATACATTGTTTCTAGCAATAGGGTCAAATGGTCAGGTTGGGGAGAGCAAACAAAAGCGTTGGTCACAGCCTGTAATTTGAGGGAATCTCTTGGAATCTTACAGGCCAGCTGATCCAAAAGATGTAAGAATTTCCTGACACTGTGATTCTTATGTTTCAGCCTCTCAGAACTAGTACACATATGGTCTTGCTGCCCATACATACATATAGATATGGATTTGCTAGTTAGTGAATTTGGAGGTATCTTTTCACTACTATGAAAAAAATTGTAGACTTTAGAACACAGTGATAAATTATATAGTTAATAAAAACAAGCTATATTATATTACTTACTTTTTGCAGCTGTAACAAAATACCACAACCAAAGCAATATGTGGAAGAAAGAGTTTAGGTAGGCTTTTGGTTCCAGAGGTAAGTCTAAAGCCATGATGTTGGGAAATCATGACAGTAAGCAGCAGGGATTGAAGCTTGAACTGCAACTGACAACTGACACCTTTTTAAAATTATTATTATTATTATTATTATTATTTACAATTTGTTCACTTTATATCCTACTTGTAGTGCCCTCCTTCATCTACTCCCTTCTCACCCTCCCACCCTCTTCCTCCCATATACCTCTTCCCTAGTCCAATGATAGGTAGGTTCTCCTCCCCTACTGTCTGACCATAGTCTGACAAGTCCCATCAGTACTGACTGTATCCTCTTCCTCTGTGGGCTGGCTAGGTTGTGCCACCAGGAAGAAGTGATGAACCGAGTTCATCATCATCAACTTGAAACACAAATGCAGAGAATGCAGCCTACAAGTAAAGAGAGGCCGTAAGCTCTCAAACCCTATTCCAAACGGCATGTGTGCACCCCTCCTAAACCTTCTCAAACACCAATGTGGAAACAAATCTTCAAATGTCTAAGATTGGGGGGGGGAAGTCATTTCTCATTCAAATCACCACAGTATTTATTTTTGTTTATCTGACTATAAACCATAAAATGTAGATTTGGGCTAAAATAAGAAAGAATGAGGGAGGAATTCTTCTAGAGTGTTATAAACACAGATTTCTTCATCATAAAGAATGCATTTTTAACTAGTTTGCAAATAATGTGTTTGGGTGGGTAGATGATATTCCAACTTTATGGAATGTTTTAAACAAAAGCTTTAGGTGAAGTGTAAGGATTTACTGTGAATATGAGAAACTCGTGTTAACATATGTTTTAATGAGATTTATAGAAACACCAGAGCCTTGAACATGAATCATTGCAACAGGGATAAGAAATTGAAAGGGAAGAATTAGAAGAATTGGTTAGACTAACTCTAGAGCACTTTGATGCTATGTCTATTAATAAATATACTAGAGAAAATGAACTTTTAGTTTCACATGTTATAGTGTAACTATCAATGAAACTAGGTGAAAATGGTTATATTATGAGATACCATGCATATCCCTGAAATGTAAGTGTTGTTAATAAGAGAAGTGCGTGCCTTTAATTTGTTAGTTTTATGTCACCAGGTGCACACTGCCGTCTGGTCTGCCTCAGCCTGCACTGTGTCTGCGGTTATAATTCTCTATATTCCTTATGACTTCATGCCCTACGAGATAATGGGATGCATTGTTCCACAAAGAAAATATATTGTAATAACACTGTTATAAAACTCTAAATAAATAAGATGACCTTAGAGAATTCTGTGATTTGTGAAAGTTTTAGCAATTCTGAAAGAATGTAAGAGTGGTGTCACTAATTGAACATAATTCAGAGAGCAAGAATAACATATTTGTAAATAAATTTCACAGATATAAGAGCAGAGCACAGTTTTGACATCCTGAAACCAAAGAGAGAAAGTGAAAATTGAATGAAATGTAGTAACATTGAGCAAGGGTATTTGCATTCTCTATAAAATGCCTGAAATCCACATAAACAGTGAGGTCTTTTTTGCTGTCACAGCCTAGAAGAGCAATACTAAGTCATGTTTGGTCTGCCTGCTGGGATCACTGCATGGAATAAAACAACAGAGAGAAACCAGATAACAGAAACAACCTGTGGAATCGCTGAAATCTGAGTTACTGTTGGCATCCCTATGGTCTACTGGAATTCAGGTAGTTATTACATTTGTTGTCAGATCTAGCCTCCCTTCTTTCAGGAAAGGGGATTTTGAAATTTCAGGAAAGGGATGTCAATTATTCAATGATCTATCCACCCTATATGCTAGCTCCTACTTTGAATATCATCCAACTACTTGCAAAAGATAAATCTGTTAATTTTTGAAAATAATACTATATACATATCTTGAAGCCTTGTCTACAAACTCCTAAGCCAATTATAAAGCAAAATGTTAAGAGGATAATATCATAAAGAATAAGAGACTGAATATGTTTTGTTTAAGTCCGCTGAAATGAGTGTTCTGGCACAAACACATACAAAGATAAACACATAAGCCCTGCTGTGTTTGCTATGAAAACAGGTTCATTAACAAATACATGTGAATCTATTTTCACACCTCATAGACCTCTGAATTCAAATCATAAAAGTATGTGTTTCAATTAATGAAAGGTAGATTACAAAGGGAAAGAGGAGCACCCAGAGAATTACATTAGAACAGCAAAGCTATTAGTAACCTCACAGAGAAGCATTGGAGTGTTTTAAATAAAAATCTCTATTTGCTTTTCTAGTCCACATTCTAGAGACAAATGAAACCTTCAAGCATATTTGCATACATTACTGCCAGAAAAGGTTTTAGTGAAAATGAAACTAAATATCAACTCTAATATAGAATCTTCTACATCTTTGATTTTCTCTCAAATGGTTGACAAACTTGGTGTTAATTTCACTAAGAAACATTTTATTTTTTAAGTACTCTTTGGTCAAGGAGCCAAATGTGAAATGAGATCATCTGACCCTATCCTTGTTAATGCTATTGTTTGACATTTTATTTCATAAAATCTACTCCACTTCCTTCTTAAATATCTGCAGTATGTTTTTATACACCTAAGCTTGCACCCTGACACACCTTTCCCAAATTAGATACTAAAACAGTCAACACCATAATTTCCCCTAGACTCCTATTCATGGATGTGCCCAGTGTTCCAAAAAACATGCTTCGTTTACCAAGAGAAAGAACCCTGCAGTGTGTCTCGAGCTTGAAGGCTGATATATGGCACTTCTTTGGAGATACAGTTAATGAAAACAATTTTGGGGTGCACTGGTTTCTTAGAGGTCGTCATCTCTGAAGAGTGTAGTTTAGAATGCAACTGAAATTATTTCAGCTAACAAAAATAAAGCAATTAAAAGTGTGTCTTTAAAGATCTACATAAAGGCACATTTGTCCATAAAGAAATATAAATTAATAAACAGTAATTAAATACCTTTATTATGATACAGTAAACACTCATTAATTAATTCACCAACTAGATATACATGAAGTAATAGCTCAAAAATGAGAAAAGAACTTTAATTGTTTTGCAGGTTAAGCTTTCAAAAATAAATATTGTTTAAATCAAAGTTCAGAGTTAACTCTGGCTATGTATTTAAAGGTTCACATCATCAGACAGATGGCGGAAATTACAGAGATTACTACAACTGTTACTAAAGACATGCTTTATTTCTGATACCTAGTAATCTGAGATAAAATCCTAACAGTATATGCACACACATAAATATTTTTGCCTGTTTTCATGTGGTGAGTGATTGAACTATATTACAGTTTCTTGCTTTAGATAACATTAAAATAAAATTGGAAGCTTTAGCACAATTTGGCAATCTCCACAGTGTTAATTTTTTTTCTTTTGCATATTGAGAATCATCATTTTTTAGACGTGGCCAATATTTCACATATGAAGATACAAATGACCATACCAACACAGGCCTAGAGAGATATCTCAGTGGACATGGGCCCTATTACCAAGCCCAACCATGTGAGTTCCATCCCTGGAGCACTCATGGTAGAAGAAGATAACTAAACTTCATCAGTTATCTTCTTGCTATATGTATAGAGGTCACACACACACATATACTTACACACACAATTTAAAAGCCAGCAAAATAATGCTTATAAGTATTCAGAAGAAATTAAGGTAGGTAAAATTTAACAAATTTTTAGGCTTTATGTACTAATATTATAAAGACTTGAAAAAAAACAAAAAGAGGATTTAAATCAATGTGGAGATACACTTCCCATATTGAAAAAATATTAAACCACACTCTAACTTTCATATTTAATGCAAGTCTTACCAAAAACTTAGAAAGTATTTGAGAACTACAAGCCAACTCAGATTTAAGGAAAAAAGCATGGGTTCCAAATTTCTGAAATTATCTTCCAGTGAAAATTACAAGGAAAAATTCTGTCCAAGGCAAAAGCTTATCATTTAATCATAATAACCAATAAACTACAATATGGACATTATTTTAATGCATATTTTAATTAAAAAGAATACAGATGCTAGGAAAGAATGATGAATATATGTCCAACTGAACTACTCTAAAACAGAGGATCAATTATTTTGAAGAAGGTGAGCCATTTTAACAAGTTGAAAAAATGATCAACAACCATAGAAGTGGAAAACCTACTAGGCCTAACGAATATCTGTTCACAATTTTTCTGTCAATATCACTCTCATGGTTTCTATCAGGAATACAATTGAGAGGTGGGGTTCTTTGTTATGTAACAATGTTATGTTTATCTCTGAATAAATCTTTCATATGTTGAGAAACAACTTCTTATCTACCAAAATGGTGACATTTCTACTAAAGAACTGAACATTCTCTGGTGTGGAGTGCTGGAGTTAGTGTCTGAAGTAGTGGAGTTTGAGTTCCAGCATCTCCTCCTCTAAAGCATGTAGCACTTCAGAATAGTACAATGTTCCAAAGTTAGTGTCTTCCTTGTGTCTGCATGTGCGACAGACACTAGCATTATCACTATGAAGATTACAATTGCTATAGTCCTTGTTTTTAATCACGAGCAATTCTAAAGTTTCCCCTTAGTATACATAAGAAGTTGAGAGACTAGCTTTAATCCACTCCTGGGATGTCCCCTGCCTCCTGCTGGGTGACAGATTGAAAACTACAGCCAACATGTAAAAACAATATTAAACACAATAGAACAAGACACCTGTCAGTAAACAACACGAACACCTTTCAACTTCACTGTTAGGATAGCATCAGAAAAAAAATCAGGGTGTGACCTAAAGAGGATTCTTTTAGAACTCTCCACTTTTAAAAAGTCAGATCATCATAAATGAATTTTTTATAACTTGAATACCGATCATCTTTATATTAATCTCTTGGCAGCGTCTGAACAAAATGAGGATCATATCATGTTTTCTTTTCATTAAACAGGACATGTGTTGAACATAAACATTGAGGCTCTTTTAGGAAAAAAAGAAACTTCTACACATTTTTATTTACAATTAACCATAATTTAAAATTATCTTAAGTATTTTGAAACCACATTGGTATTTGTAAAACAGTGTTTTGCATCATTCTCGTACAAAGATTGTTATTCTATACTAATAAAAGATAATGAGCTCTGGGTAACAACAACCACACTTCCATTTCCCAGCTTTGTAGTATTCTTCTTTACAAAGTTGTATAATGTCTTCAATGTATAAATATTAACTTTGCATTATCTACTTTTGAGTGTACCTATGGAGCTGTATGTACCAGTATTGAAATCCTGTAGCCAACTAGTATCAGCATAAGCACATGCTGATAGAAAACTTCTTGATTTGGCAAGACATTTTATTCCTTCTTATGCTGTATTTGCATACTAAAAAAGTATTACTGGAGGCTTCCGTGTATAATTTTCTACCTTAGGCTTTCTTGAAGGACTAAAACTCCAACACCTCTGAGTAAATAGCTGAGGGTTCCAAGGTTAAACTACGGACACAGCATATTGATCTCTCTCATCCACCCTTAAAGACAGGAGAAAAATGAATAAACTAGGAAAATATGAGGAAAGGGATCAGCAAAACGCAGAAGATGGTAGGTTCTGATTACAATAACAAGCAGAGGCACAGCAAACACACAGGCTCAGGGGAGACGCGAAGCAGTGAAGAGAACTGATCTTTCTGCAGAGAGCTGAAGTGACTACAAATTAGAACTCAGCAAGGACATTTGGTTGGCTAAGAATGTGGGACAAGAAAACTGCTAAGGTCCCCCTCTGGGGAATGTCTACAGATTCGCTTTGCCGCCTGACATCCTGTCTACCCATGCATGGAATTTACTTCCAGGCAAAATCATTTGCTTTGTTTCTTCTCAAGTATAACACAATATACTTTTAGATAGCACAGGTTTTATTTTGTTTTGTTTTTGTTTCCCCTCCTCACAGACCCATGTATTCCTGCAGAATGATTTATTCACAATTAATGGCCATTGATTAATTTATTCTTTCCACATATATTTGTCCAAATAATTTTCTAGATAATGATTAATCAAATGATTAAGATAAATTAATCAAATAGGCAGACCATCTATGAATTGTGAAGAACACATTCACAAAAGAGAAGGAAAAGATGAGAAAACAAAGAAGCCACACATGGGGAGCTTCTGTGCCTCTTATCCTACAAATAGATAAGAGCTCCAGAAGAAAGTGCCCAGAGAAAGGGAACAGAACTGATGCATATGCAGGAGAGGTATTTAAAACTGGTCCACCTTCCCGATGGTGAGTGCTCTCTGTCACGAACAACTCCACATTTGGCTAAGGCCGAGGGTCTGGCTTGCTTCCATGTATGTGGACCTATCTGCATTGCCCACGTGGCACGCCTGGGTTGGCTACCCAGAGGCTATTTAAGCTGTGGGCTGGCTTTCCCCAGGGTCAGATGATTGTTCAAGTTTCCTGAATAAACTGCATTGAAAAAAACAAAAACAAAAACAAAAACAAAAACAAAACAAAACAAAACTGGGCAACTACAAGCCTAATGCGCCAGCCAAAAGTAAGGTTAATTCAAAACTGTTCCCACCACCAACCACATTAACAATAAGAGCAAACAAAAGCACAAGGTTTTTGAAGCCCACAAAATACATAGAGAGAGAGGAACAAAATCATCAGAATTTTTCAGAAGCAAAGAATAGGGTGGCTAGTAGTGAATGTAGAAGGGTTATGTGCGTCATTATTAACTTGGGTTTAAGTCAACCTGGGCAGCAGATGCTTTTTAACTGGAGCATTGGTGAATGGAAGAATCAAGTCAACATGTGCATTATTATGACAGAAAACTGCATTTGAATGAAAGCAAAGTTTGTTTAATGACATGGGATGGCAGAAAAAATGATTATGAACACATAATTTTATATGTAGTCAAGTTTAATTAATGAAACATTCTAAAAGGACAGCTTTCAAATGTTAATTGCACATATATGTTTTCTGAAACACAAAATAGTTTTTCAAACAGGGTTTATTTAAGAAAAAGAGGAATCAGTTCTGAGAAAAAGAGACATTATGGCAGAAATGCTAGAATGCAAAAATTCAAGAATTCAAAAATACAAAAATGGAAGGAACATAAGTTTCCTGTGGCAATTGTACCTGGTCTAGGAACAGGAGAATTCAGAGGCCTCAAACAGAATTTGAGGACATTAGGACCTAACCTGTCCCATATGGTCCCTCAGCTCTCCTTTGCACATTGTCATCTAAGTTATGGATCCATCATTTCTGTTGGCATTATATCCCTATGGCTTTGCTACAATATCACCTATGAACAGAAGATTTTCCTCACTAAAAATAGTTGATAACTTTTTTAGGTGTTCAGATTTTAGTATGTTTATCCTATGTTATATGTCTAATATCCACTTAATAAGTGAGTATATACAGTGTGTATCTTTCTGCTTCTGGGATACTTCACTCAGCATGGTCTTTTCTAGATCCCACCATTTGCCTGCAAATTTCATGATAGGCTAAGGTCAGATGGAAGGGGAGGAGGACCTCCCATATCAGTGGACTTGGAGAGGGGCATGGGAGGAGCTGAGGGAGGGAGGATGAGATTGGGAGGGCATGGAGGAAGGGGCTACAGCTGGGATACAATGTGAATAAACAGTAATTAATATATAAAATAAAAATTAAAAAAATAAAAATTCAATAATTAAAAAAAATAGATGATAAAGTATTCAGATGTTGATCCAAAAAATATGGTGTTCTAGAGTATGTGAGACCAAGGAAGCATAAATTCAAAGTGCTTCTTTTCACTCAAAATTACCTCTTGGCAATGGGAAATATGATTTTAGGTGAGGTTTATTGGCATCTTTAGTCATATTTGCGTGTTGCTATAAACTACCTTTTTGCAAACAATAAGGCCATCTGAGTAATTTATTTAAGTTCGTTTCTTTATTGGTAGTAACTGTTTTTGAGACAGACTCTCTCGCAATAACCGGAGAACTCACTAGGTAGCTCAGGTTTGCTTTGAACTCTGCAGTTCCTCCTCAGCTTCCCCAGCGCTGGGATCCTGTTTGCACAGGAATGTATTGTCTGTTTCTGGGGGCTCATACAGGAAGATTAAGAATCCGTCATCTGTGATGCCATGCACTTTGATGTCACGCATGATGCTGTGGCAAGCGAAAGATAAAAAGAATGAAACAGATTTTACAACTTATATCTGTCAAAAAAAAAAAGCAACAAAAACAGCAACAACAAAAAAAAAACTGAAGTAGTTAAACTGCCTTTACGATGTCTTGATAGCTTGTTAAATGTGTGGTTTCATGTCAGGTAATATGTTTGTCAAATAATGATTTACTTATAACTGTACATTCTTTATATTTATGGGGATTGAAATTGCATGTATACTTAAAATAGCTTTTAAATAATTTTGAATTAAGTAACTTATTAATTCTGCAAATAAGGCAATCTTATCTCTTGAAAATTTGTGGCTTTTTTCACTTTAAGTTTATATAAACTTTTAAAAAGGTAGTAATAGCTGGTTAGGTCAAGACAAAATCAGGTTCAATACACATAAAATGAGTAAAATATATTCAATTTGTTATGGCCAAATCCAATTCCCAAAGTATGAAGTTTTAAAAAGCTAAAGCTTGGAGTATAAAATTAGCATTTTGATCACTCATTTTCCACAAATTGTTTGAATCACTACAATATATGTTCCAAAGTTTGTCTTTTAGGATGTCATGTATATTACAATAAACTTTAATGTCACCAGAGCTCTTGCTTCTTGTGCAATGGTTGTGACAATAATGATCTCACAGAACAGTTATGTGCTTAGGCCTTCCATAAAATAAAGGCAGAAAAAGTAGAGAAAGGAGGTTGGGAGTGAAAAAGAAGTCCGTAGGAAGGAAGTATGACAGTGTATATGTTGAGAGCAATGATCGAATCACCACACATTGTGCGTGTGCATGAAACTCACAAAAGTAAAGAATTTTAAAAGTTATCCCATCTTAACAATTTCTCAGGACTACCTTACTAATTTAGTTTGGTTTGTTGAAATATAAACTTCTCATTCTCCAGAAATCTCAGACAAAAAGTTGTAACTTCACATGTGAAGTTCTTAGCATGCAGTCTCTCTGTGAGCTCCAGAGATCATGTCTCTACCTCATGTTAGCAGCAAATGTTCTATGTATCTTCATCTTGTTTTGCTGATTTATTTCTGTTTGTCATCAGCAGCTTTTCACAGTTGCAAGAAAGACAGGTTGTAGTGTTTTTATTTTTCTTTTCTTTCTTTTTTTCTTTTTGTCCAGAGTTTGCTATTGCTTCTGAGTTCTCTAAGGTGAACTAGCAACTTGCCTTTGGGTATCACCCGTGTATTCAAGATTGTGATACCATTGTACATGTTACATTACTGCAAATTTCTTGCTGTCTGAATTCTAAATATTATGCCTGGTAAAGACACAGTCTGTTGGTATTTTAAATATTGAAACAGTCTATGAAAAACACACATCCTCTAATTTTACCTAATAATTCTAATTAGGTAATAAAAACCTAATAAAACCATCTCCTGGTTTAACCATTTTCCATAGATATAAATCATGCTTAACTCAATGGATTCTCAGGAAGGAAGCATTTTTTGAGGACATAATTTATAATTTGTGAACTTTCAGCAACACACTTTGATTTTATCTTGAGAAAATAATTGAACAAAGTCAATTTAAATCTTAAGAAATGCCGATCCCTGACTATGCATAAAGATACACACAAAGTTTAAGGAATATAAAAAGGACTACTTTCAGGAGAAAATGAGAAGCAGAATAGGAGCCTATCATAGAGGGCCTTTGAAGACTCTACATAGCAATGAATCAAAGCAGATGCTGAGATTCATGGCCAGACTTTGGGCAGAGTACAGGGAATCATATGAAAGAAGAGAGAGTTAGTTAGACCTGGAGAGAACAGGAGCTACACAAGGACCAAATATATCTGGGCACAGGGCCTTGTCTGAGACTGATTTTCCAACCAGGGATCATGCATGGATATAACCTAGAACCCCTGCTTGGACGTAGCCCATGGCAGCTCAGTATCCAAGTGGGCACCCTAGTAAGGGGAAGAGGGACTGTCTTTGGCATGAACTCTATGGCTGGCTCTTTTACCTTTCCACCACCAAGGGAGGAGCAGCCTAACTAGGCCACAGAGGAGGATATTGCAGCCAGTCCTGATGAGACCTTATAAGCTAGGGTCAGATGGAAGGGGAGGAGGACCTCTCCTATCAGTGGACTTAGAGAGGGACAGGGAGGAGATGAGGGAGGGAGGATGGCATTGAGAGGGAATGAAGGAGGGGGTTACAGCTGGGATACAAAGTAAATAAACTGTAATTAATACAAAAAATAAAAATAAAAAATATAAATAAAGAAAATTAAAATGATAACAAAATTTCCCTTCAAATCTATATATATTAAACAGCTGAGAACAAATCTCTCAAGTCTTGTATATTTAGTGCATTTGTTTTGATCTCATTATACAGATAAAAACCCTACTATCATATTAGTTCCTTGTTCCTTCTCCAATTAACTTTTCCTTTCAGCATAAAATAAATTGGATGTTTTTAAAATAAATATTAACCAAATATCAATTAAACAAGACAACTGAGAAAAACCTCTATATGTTTTCAAAATATGATTTGATGTGTGTTAATTTTATTTTCTATCAGGTAATAGCTTTGTACTGCAAAAACACACTTTGTGTTCCTAACACATGGAATTTAATAGGCATAACTGAATACACAGGTGGTACTAGAACAAAGCACTAAAAAATAAGCATAGATTGGGAATATAAGATAACAGCATGAGTCACTGAAGCTGGGGAAATACAGGGGAACACATGTGGTATGTACCAGATACTTTCCCCTTTGGTCCAGTTTGCAAGAAGAAAGAATTTCACACATCATCTGATATTTAATGGTTTAATCTGATAGCACTCTTAAACAGCCAGCAAAGGCTGCCTGGTAGCATGGGTTTTTTACTGTCAGGGAGATCAAATGAATGGATAGCCCAGTGTATTTGCATGATGTGTGGAGGACTATTCTTCCTGGCTTTCGCCAGCATTTACTTGCTAAGTCTTTTATAAAGAATGCTTTAGGTTGTCTTGTGAAGGCAAGCTTTCTGGTTCTGCTGAAACAGTCCTCATGAATAGGAAAAATAAAAATAAAAATAAATCTTACTTCCCAAGGTTAGACAGCTTCAAGTCAGTACTACAAGGTGATACAGAGTGTCAGTTTTGAGTGTGTGTGTGTGTGTGTGTGTGTGTGTGTGTGTGCGTGTGCATTATGTATGTGTACACATAGGAGTTTGATGGTGTGCACTCAGGAAAATGCACGCAGAGGCCAGGGAAGGACACAGAGTGTTATCCTGTATTTCTGTCTGATTTACTGACTTGAGACGGGGTGTCATACAGAACCAAAATGATTTTGTTCCCACTAAGTTGGCTAAGCAGGAAATTTTCAGGGTCTGCCCCGTTTGTTTTTGTATGAATGTGATGAGGATTTGAACTCTGGACCAAATGCTTGAATAGCAGGCACCTTTACCCACTGAGCCATATCCTCAGACCATGGGTTTTAATAATTTATTCATTTTAGAGATAGCATACATTATATACACATATGTTGTAAAATATGAATATATTCTGTCTATAATTTTTATATTATTAAAGTATACATTTTTCACACTGACTTATATTTAACTGATGTATCCTAAAATATCCATTAGAAAATAATAATGCAAACAAAACATATTAACTCCTTCAAATAGTTTAGGCTTTTTTTTTTTTTTGCTCTTTTTTATTTTTTTTAACTTTTATTAGTTACACTTTATTCATTTTGTATCCCCCCATACACCCCTCCCTCCTCCCCTCCCGGTCCCACCCTCCCCCCACTTCTGCATGCATGCGCCTCCCCAAGTCCACTGATAGGGGAGGTTCTCCTCTCCTTCTTTCTGATCTTAGTCTATCAGTTCTCATCAGAAGTGGCTGCATTGTCAGGGTTCTAGGTTATCTCCATGTAGTTTAGGCTTTTAAGTTTGTGTTTTCCAGAGATTGATTGTCTTAGTATTACTTTAATTCAAGAAATTAAGTTTGTAATTTTCTTTAGTAATTCTTCCAAACTGTGAGTAGTTTCAGGGTAAAAAATTGTGGGTAAACATGTTTACATATGTTCCAAGTGAACTGGCATTTGAAAGAAGATCTTGTCATAACTGTAGTCATTTCTTCAGGTATTTCCCTTGAAAAAGTATCAAGTTGTATTAGGCAACCATATCCACTAAATTACCAATCCACTAAACTCTTTAATCTGATGGGGAGTTAGTCGTCAGGTTATAAAGTGTCTGTCTTCCTACTGCCTTTACAGATCCTGTGCGAAGCTACAGCATTCCTAACAAGCAATTTACAACAGGTTTGCAGCTTAAGTAAAAAATAAAATAGATTTTTATAAATATTCTAAACAGCTTGGCATCATTCCTGGGGGGGGAGGGAATGCAGCATTACGTGATCATGAGATTCTACTGCCCTCTTCTGATGAACAAATTTATGCAACAAACGATGCTTAGTGACAGTCAAAGCGCAAATGTTCCTGCAGCTCTTGCTTGCTCTTGAGGAGGGTAGGTGGAAGAATGTTTGCCACCCTTTGAAGATAGTGATGCATGGCAGTCCCTCCCTGAGTTATAGTCTCCAGCATCTTTCTTGAATGATACCTCTCCTGCACTTCACTGTCACTTTCAGAGAGGAAGGTTAATTGTGCCTGTGATCTGCATAATATCAGTAATTGGAAATATTTACATAGACTTCATTTTGAACTGGTGAATATAAATGTTGAAACAGAATGATATTATACTCTACTTAACTGCAGAATTGATCAGTGCAGTTTCAGACTCGGTAACTTGAGGCTTATGAAAAATATTTAACACCAGTTTAAGGGCATTGTTTTAAATAAAAATTGTTTTAAAATATGCCCCTGTTGTTTGTTCTTTATAATGTGTATTGTTGTTTATTTTGGGTTTGTTTTGGTTTGGGTTTGGGTTTGTTTTGGGTTTGGATTGGTTTGGTTTGGTTCTTGGAGACAGGGTTTCTCTGTGTAGCCTTGGCTTTCCAGACCAGGCTAGCCTTGAACTCACAGAGAACCTCCTGCTTCTGCCACCCTGAGTTCTGGTATTTGAATAGTGCAATACTACTACTGGGTTTCTTTTTGTATGGTACAAAATTTTCTAAACCCACCCTTAAACTTGTCATGCTCCTGCATTAGAGTCCTTCCATACGGACAGCAAATGAACCACACTTCAAGGAGTACTCTGATCTTTCAAAGTCCATGTGTGATGAAAGAAAGGCTAAGGAAATGCCATCTCTGTTCTGTTTCCTTTTAATCTACAACTGTTGCCTTATTTACTTATTTGTTTTATGAAAAATTCTATTATTGTTGTTACTATTATTTATTACCATTTATTCAGTTTGTATCTCTGCTGTAGCCCCCTCCCCTATCTCCTTCTGCCCCCCCATCTGTCCTGTCTTCCCATCCCTCCCCTAGTCCACTAATAGGAGACGTCCTCCTTCCTTACTATCTGACCCTAGCCAATCAGGTCTCATCAGAACTGTGTTGGATCCTCTTTCTCTGTGGCCTAGTAAGGCCATCTCCCTAGAGAGAAATGATCAGAGCAGGTACTGAGTTCATCCCAGAAACTGCCCTTGCTCCCCTTACTACAGGAACCCCATGGAGACTGAGTTGCTTATGGACTACATTTGAGCAGGGGTCTAGGTGCTTTCCATGCATGGTACTTTATTGATTCATCAGCTTCTGTATGACCCAGTGAGCCCAGATGTTTTGGCTCTATTGGTCTCCTTATGGAGCTCCTGACCCTTCCAGTCTCACCCTTCTTACATAAGATTCCCTGCACTATGTCCAAAGTTAGGCTATGAGTCTCAGCATTTGCTTAGACACCTTGCTGGTGTCTAAGGCCCCTGTCCTGTTCCCTGTTTTCTCCCATTGTTGACATCTATCCTCTTTGCCCTTCTGAATGAGGATTAAACATCTTCCCTAGGGTTCTCCTTGTTGTTTAACTTCTTTAGGACTATAGATTTTGTGTTTATCTAGGCCCCTGTCCTGTTCCCTGTTTTCTCCCATTGTTGACATCTATCCTCTTTGCCCTTCTGAATGAGGATTAAACATCTTCCCTAGGGTTCTCCTTGTTGTTTAACTTCTTTAGGACTATAGATTTTGTGTTTATTCTATATTATATGGCTAATATCCACTTATAAGTGAGTATATACCATATGTGTCTTTCTGCTTCTGGGTTACCTCACTCAGGTTGACCTTTTGGAGTTCTACCCATTTGCCTGCAAATTTCATGATTTCTTTGTTTTAATTGCTGAGTAGTATTTCATGGTGTAAATGTACCACAATTTCTTTATCCATTCCTCGGTTGAGGGACATCTAAGTTATTTCCAGATTCTGTCTGTCAGGAATAAAGGTACTATGAACATACTTGAGCAAATATCCCTGTTGTAAATCTGCTAGAAGAAAACGTGGGGAAGAGCCTTGAACTCATTGTCAAAGGATAAAACTTCCTGAACAGAACAACAACAGCCCAGGCTCTAAGATGAATAAATGGAACGTCATGAAACTGAAGAGTTTCCGTAAAGCGAAGGACACTGTCAAGAGAACAAAATGACAGCCTACAAACTGGGAAATGATCTTCACCAACCCCACATCTGACAGAGGGCTAATATCCCAGAATATAGAAAGAACTCTGGAAGTAAACATCAACAAACCAAGTAATACAATTTAAAAAGTGGGGTACAGAGGTAAACAGAATTCTCAACAGAGGAATATTATATCAAAAGAGAGAAACACTTTTAAAAAATGCTCAATGCCCTTAGTCAACTGGGAAATACAAATCAAAATGACCCTGAAATACCACTTACACCCATCAGAATGTCTAATATAAAAAACTCAAGTGATAACACATGCTGGAGAGGATGTGGAGAAAGGGGAACCCTCTTCCACTGCTGGTGGGAATGAAATTTTGTACAGCCACCTCTAATTTTTAATAATCAAATTATCATGGAGTTCTTTGTTCTTTCATGAGCTTGCATTGTATTTCTGGTCATGCTTGGAATTTTTTAAATGAGTTATAGTTTTCATAATTAATTTATCTAGAAATCATGGCCATAAACACCTTCAAAACCTTATCAGATGATACCAAATAGATTTTACTTTCCATTCTATATTTTGTCCTATTTAGTAAATATTTAAAGTAATAATAAGCATTTAGAGGAAGAATTACATGGCACAAATTAACAAAAGACATTACCAAAGCAGTTGAAGCTAACAATGCATCTTTTAAGAAAAGTAATTTCTAACTTTTATTATGAAATCACAATTGCCAAGAAACAAGATATGGAATCTGGCTAAATTTTCATCAACAAAGGAATTGTAAAGGAAAGTGTAGAATAAGACGAACATTTATTTTTCTGCAATGGTCACATTTACATGATTTGGCAGTAAGAAGGTTGTGCTGGGAATGTTCGTGTTAAGAGAAACAAGACTAACTAAGATACACGATATCACATTTTCCTCTCCCATTCGGGCTCTAAAGCTTACAAATAGATGTGTGTATGCTGAGACTGAGAAAGCAAAAGAAGGAGTGGAGAAGGAACTTGGGAGGATTAAAGAGAGAGAAAAGAGGGAAGAAAGGGGCAGAAAGAAATGGGGGACTTGTCTCACACCGTCTGCTTTATCTTGACAACTACACAGTTGGTCATCGAAATACTTATTCCAACATGTTTGATATACTGTTTCTCAGTTTATTACTTAGTAATTTTATCCAGATGATGCCTTAAATTATCCATATCTGCTAGATATTAAGTTTAATAACATAATAATAATTATTACATATTAGAATGACCAAAAGTTTTTTTTGTAGTAATTAAAATGTTAGCCTTTGTTGATTAGTTTATTATTGAAAATTACATACCCTGACTGTGAGATAAGATTTCTGTCCAATTAAGAAAACTCTTGATGGTACAAATTAGTAAACCATCCACAATTCAGTAATAAGCTTTACAAAATTAGACTCACATTCAGACAATAGAAATGGCAGGATATCTATAATATCCTGTGATTAGAGCTGAAATGTGTTTCTTTGGGAAATCTATTGCCAGTAGATTAAATTTTTTAATGTTTACTCATTATAGTATAAACTTGTTCAAACATTAGAAAATGAGGCTGAGCCCTCTCAACAGAAAATGATAAACTTATGCAAAGTACTTGCATCTTATTATAACAGATTGAACTGTTTATTAAGAACTAAAAGCCTTAGCTATATCAGCGTTCACAAGTGGTACCACTTTTGAGAGAAGATAACTAACTAAACGTCCTAAATACACAAACATGTTACAAGTGAATGATTTTATTTTGTATGTATTTTCTGTGTAAACTGCCTTCATTATGTTCAACTCTGCTCAGCTAGATGATGCAGAGCTGATGACATTTTAATCTTATTACCAAAACCTTTTTCTTGAGTATCTGTGCTTAGCATTATCAGAATAACACTAAGTCATATTACAGCTGATTATCATAATTTTTGAATTTCCAACTAAACTCATGATTCTCTAAGGACAAAGCCAGTGCATTACTTATTTTAGCTCTTCAAGCTGCAGTCAGTAACATGTGTGATGTGTTATGGATTGCAAAAAAAAGTGCTGTATTGATAGCAGAGGTGTCCTCCTGTATCAATTGAGTAAGGGAGGGCATAGGGAGAGAAGTGTGAGGGTGAGTGGGACTGGAGAGGATGAACAATAGGGCTACAGTTCAGATACAAAGTGAATACATTGTAATAAATAATAAACACATTTTATAAATGTGTTGTATTGAAAGAATGTGTCATTCTAAGTGTGGTCTGTAGGATTGCAGTATTAGGATTTCCTAAAGAACTGTTCTGTTTTGAACCTTTCTCCAGGCCTAGTATATCACAATACTAATTTCAATGAGATTCCAAAACTCATTTCTGTTACTTTAAAATTCAAAAGTGAATGATGTGAAAGACAATGAATAATTTGAAGACAGATCCTTTAATTTTTTTTCTTTTCAGATCCTTTAATTTTTGTTTACCTTTTAATGAATGTGTGTACCCTGAAAAGAACTCAACTTATATGAGCTATCTTTTAAAAAAAAAAAAAAATTTATGCTTTGACAAATATTGAAATTTTTTTTTTTTTTTTAGTGGGAAAAGTTGAAAATGCACTTATTTTTTTTTTCAATGCAGTTTATTCAGGAACCTTGAACAATCATCTGACCCTGGGGAAAGCCAGCCCACAGCTTAAATAGCCTCTGGGTAGCCAACCCAGGTGTGCCACGTGGGCAATGCAGATAGGTCCACATACATGGAAGCAAGCCAGATCCTGAGCCTTAGCCAAATGTGGAATTGTTCGTGACAGAGAGCACTCACCATCGGGAAGGTGGAAGGCGGAAACCAGCTCCATCTTTAAGGCGCAGCATTCCGCAGCTCTCTACAGTTCCCCACTTTTGTTTTAGACGCATCAGGCAAGAGTAGAGGTCTGATGTCTGATATTAGAAATAAATTGGTACTTTGTACCAATGTTCATTTAGGTGTCATCCACCCAAAGAGCATCAGACCCGTCTGATACCTTTTTCTCAGAGGCGGGACCTGGGGTATCAACCCGCATGCAATCAGACATGCTCTTCTCTGGGTCCAAAGCTGCTGACCCTGAGTGCAGTGCTTAGCCTTGCATCCTGAGGGTAACATTTTAGCTTTTTATGGTATCCAACCATGCTTGGGGCGAATGTCCTGCTTCAATGGCTGTAAAGGCCTGAATGATCATGGCTGCATCACACTGTTGTGAGACTCTAATCTTGCATATATACCACAGGCAAACCAAGGAGACCAACACCAGAAGGCCTGCTAATGCTCCCATGCCTGCCCATTCCTTCAGATGATTCATGGCTGCAGCAATCCATGATGATAATCCTGTGGCTAGTCCTGCGTCCACTCTGGTAGAATTTGCTGTGACAATGGCCACTCTCAGCTGCTCCATCGTAGTATCGAATTCTCCAGTCCAATTACCTAAAATATAGCTAGACAATTGTTTAGACACATTTACAGCACAGGAATAATTCTCATGTTATATGCTAGTGACTCAAAGTCCAGCATATTTTCATTGACAGCCAAGTTGAGCGATTTGCCATAGGGTATCAATTTGCTCCTGCACGAGGTCAATCCTCTGATTGAACACCATCAAGTTTCCTTTTAGTTGAGCATTAATTCCTTTATGTACAACTAAGGCATGAGCTACATTGGCTAAATGATTGTTCAGGGTCTGAGCAGTCTGCCCAGTATGACTCATGGCTAATGCCCCGGAGGTAGCTCCAACAGCCGCCAATGAGGTGGTAGTAACAATGGTGGCTGTAGTTCCAAGATCCCTTTTCTGTCTGAAGAGAGTCATAGCGTGAGGGGCATCAACGGGCACAGGCACGCAGTGAGGCATGCGAGTAACCAGGGCATACCTAAATTTACTAGCATTCCAGCATTGGGCAAAAAAGCAAGTATCATTATCACAATTACTTGGCTCTATCTGGCTAATAATGAATAAAAATGGGGGATATAAACAAACAGGTGTGGGCTTATAGGAAATATTATGAGAAGCCTTAACCCCCTCGTTGGAACATCCTGCGTCAGTTCTAGAATTAGCAGTGGTGGTGTCCGAGGTCTGAGTAGGTTCAGGAGACCATTGCCCCCAGGGGCGAGACGTGCTCCATGCCAATTGACTAACTCCATGTTTTCCTCCACTTTTGAAAGTCATTTAAGGTTCTTAAATTATTTTTTTCCCTTTTTTAAAAATTTTTCATCAATTACACTTTATTCATTCTGCATCCCCCCATTAGCCCCCCCCTCCTCCCCTCCCAATCCCACCCTCCCTCCTCCCTCTGCTTGCATGCCACTCCCCAAGTCCACTAATAGGGGACGTTCTCCTCTCCTTTCTGATCTTAGTTTGTCAGTTCACATCAAAAGTGGCTGCATTGTCCTCTACTATGGCCTGGTAAGGCTGCTCCCCCCCCCAGAGGGAGGTGATCAAAGAGCAGGCCAATCAGATTATGTCAGAGGCAGTCCCTCTTCACATTACTATGTAACCCAATTGGACTCTGAACTGCCCTGGGCTACATCTGTGCAGGGGTTCTGGGTTATCTCCATGAATGGTCCTTGGTTGGAGTATGAGTCTCTGGGAAGTTCCCTGTGTTCAAATTTTCTTGTTCTGTTGCTCTCCTTGTGGAGACACTGTCCTCTCCAGCTCTTACTATTTCCCAGTTCTTACCTAAAATTCCATTCACTCTGCCCAACAGTTGCCCATCAGGCTCAGCATCTGCTTTGATAGTCTGAAGGGCAGAGGCTTTCAGAGGCCCTCTGTGGTAGGTTCCTAGGTTGTTTCCTGTTTTCTTCTTCTTCTGATGTCCATCCTCTTTGCCTTTCCGGATGGGGATTGGACATTTTAGTTAGGGTCCTCTCTCTTGCCTAGTTTCTTTAGATGCACAGGTTTTAGTGGGTTTGTCCTATGTTGTATGCCTATATGAGTGAGTATATACCCAAAAACCTGAGAAGACATCCTTCACAAATATTGAAATTATTATGAGTAACTTATGCTATGCAAGTTCCTCAGTATTTTGTGTAAGACACTCTTCAAACTTTTCAAAGCAGTATATTATTTTTCTTAATTAGAAAGAGTATTGCATGAATTTAGAATGTTTCACTTACTTTAATATTAGAATATCATCTATGTATCCAAGGTAGGAGAGGTCATATTCTACCAGAGAACAAACCACTGATGTTTTCTAAAATCAATATAACCTCTGACAATATCTTAAATATTTATAACCCACAGGTGAGTCTGGTTCATTAAAACACACTTTGTGTTTCAGTATATATTTACTATTATAGAGATTTAGAACTAGCCAAAATACTAATACCAAGTCACAATGATGCCTAACCCCAATGACATATCTGCAATGTGTCTCTTCATCCAAGGATCAGGGAAGTCATGAATGTGGAAGCAGAACAATTTTAGAGTCAGAGAATCAGAATATCTGCTGACCTATAGTGCTTCCTATACGTGTCAGAGACACCTCACAAATATGGTTGTTTAAAAAAGAACAGCATGACAAGAACATTGGTTGACATGCCGATGTGGGGAGTATAAATTTCACAAGGTTCTACCCATAATTTTTCAAGTTTCCGCTTCTAGAAGAGCTACAGGCAGCCAGTGTGAACTCTGAGAAGAATAATTAGTTTTCCAGAGACAAGCTCCCATATACACCTGAACACATGAACAATATTGAACACACTCAGTCGGTTGTGTGTGTAATAAAAATAATTAAAGAAGAATGAGTCAACTGTGAAAGGAAGTTGTAAAAACATGAAAATATTGGAAGGGGGAGAGGGAGGGATATAATGATATAGAGTGTTCATGTATAAAATCATCAAAACAAATTAAGAAATAACTGTATAATCAAATATAATCAAGCTTTTATTGCTATTTAATAATGATTATCTAGAAAGGTCTCTCTGATTACCAAACATCCATCAATTATATATACAGTTCACTTCATATTTAATATTAATTTGACCCGTCCCTCAACTTTGTCACCGGAGATCCTGAATGGGGGAGTGGGAATGAAAAAGGGGACAAGGCATGAGAAATGAAGACCAAGACAGTATCTCTGATCAAAGTCTCCGTTTATTCAAGTTTTCCATACAACTATATAGGCAGAAGTGGAAGGAATGTAACTGCCTTTGGCAGGGTTACTAAGTGACTAGAAATCACAGGATGGCCCACCAAGATGTACTAATAATGGTAATTTGGAAAGTTCCTCAGAAGAGTTACTTAGGAAGCCCTGAGGGAGAGGAGGATTTAAGGTATTTCAGGAAGATGATCTTATCGAAAGCCCCAGGTCAGCCAGGAATGCACTGTTGTATCCGGGCAGTAGTCTGGTCAAGCCAGATGCCAAAATTCAGGGGGCAGCAAGGTGCCAGAAGGCCCCCGACATTAATTTGAAGTAAATATTGTTAAATTCATGAACTATGCTTTATGAATAGATAACAGTCAGCGTAATCCATGCATGTGGGTTAAGAAAGAGACCATTCCAAAAATCCCATGTCCATTTCCTAATAATAATTCTTTTAGGTTACGATTAAACAACAGGGATCATTGCTTCCTAAAACAAACATGGATTGGTTTTATGACCTCAAGAGTTCATCTTAACCATACATTTAATTTTGCTTTTTCTTTGTTTGTTTTGTTTTGGATAGTTGTAGATTTCAGGTTTTAAGGCACGCAGATCAAGTGTCCTACCACTGAACTATATTTCCATACTGTAGTAATAGCCTTTTTTGTTTTTCTTTGTTCTTTTAAAACAATTTAAATGATTCATTTGCTTCTTGTAAATATTAATTATCTGATTTATATCTTTTAAATTTTACTTATTTTTATTCAAATATATATATATACATATATATATGACTTTATGTGCATTTTGTGTATACAGAGGAGATTGGATCCCTTAGAATTAAAGTCAGAGGCCATTGTGAGTCACCTGATGTGGGAGCTGGGACTTGAAACAGGATGTGAAAGCCAAGAAATTACTGTTTAAAACTGAGCCATGTCTCTATATTCAATCTGAAAAACAGGGTGTTTTATTTTTTTGGTTGTTTTCCATTTAAAAATTTCTCTGTTAATTTTGGATTTTATATTAAAATTACATCATTTCTTTTTCATATTTTCTTCCAGACTCTATCAGTACAATCCTCCTTGTTCATGGTCTCTTTTTTCATTCATTATTGCATGCAATAATGAATATATATATATACATATGTATATATATATGCCTAAAAGTAATCTTATCCATATGTATATTTTATTTGTATGTACATTTCCATGGCTGACAACATTGTAATAGAAAAAGCATAAATATGCTTTTCCATGGAGAACTCTATTTCTCCCATTCTCGATATTCCCAAGCTGCATATAATTTTTGAAGTCTAGTGGCCAATTTTATGTCAACTTTGGTATGTCTACTGGTGTTGTCCTTGTCTAACTCATGTTTAGGCAATCGTAGTGAGAATTTATGTGTGTAGCTTCTGATATTGAGGGATGTGGTTTCATATAAAGTTCCATTAATAGTTAAAAGCTTGGTGAGTTCTTCTATGTGGTTTGGAAGAAAAAAAAGTGTTGGAAGAAATGGAGGCAGTGAAGGCCTGGTTTCTGAAGCTCCAGAGGTAAGGTTGAAAGTCAGTTAAAAACTCCAACAAGGCTCTTACATATTTGAAGTAATAATCTGTAACAGGTCTGGTTAGCTGGGGATGAAGAATGAGCTATAATTAAAAAGATGCTGGGACCACTGAAGATATTAAGAGGATAGATTCTATGAACATAGTTGAGCAAGTGTTCTTGTGGTAGACTGGAGTGTCTTTTAGGTATATGCCCAAGAATAGGATAGCTGGTTCTTGAGGTAGATTGATTCTCAATTTTCTGAGAAACCACCATATTGATTTCCAAAGTGGCTGTACATATTCTCATTCCCACCAGAAGTGAAGAAGTGGTCCCTTGCTTCACATGCTTGCCTGCATGAGTTGGCACTTGTAATTTTTATTTCTCACAACCAGGAAGCCTGTATAGGTCTAACCTAGCCCCTCTACATATAAACTACAGTGGGTACTTCTGTCTTCTTATGGAACTCCTAACACTGGAAACAAAAGCCGGCTTGACTATTCTGCTTGTTCTTGGTACCCTTTCCTTCATTCCAGGTCGCTCTGTCCAGCCTTAATGCGAGGAGCGGTACCTTGTCTGACTGCAACCGTTATGACATGTTTGGTTGGTGCCCATGGGAAGCGGGTGGTGGCGAGGGAGATGGAGGAGAGGAAGAAGGGGAAACTGCTCTGTTGTAAAACATGAGAGATGGATAAATAAATAATTTATAAGAAAGAAAGAAGGCTTACATTATTCCTTAATGGACAAGGATATAGAAGTGTAAGCCTAAAACCTTTCCCTCAGTTTGCTTTTGGTTATGGTGTTTTATCATATCAGCAAGAGTAACCGTAGCTGGGACATTTGCTGAGTGATGTTGGTGAATATTTTTCTCCTGTGATAGATTGTATATTACCTTCTAGCACCATGAATGCTTTCAGTATGGATGAAGCTACTATATGAGCACAAGCTCCACTTTTTTCTATATTCTAATATAAGTAAGCGAGGTCCTTAGTAACCTGGTCTGGTGACCAGGTTTTTAAAGATAAACATTAACATTTTCTTTTTTTTTTCTTTTACATTTTTCTTTCCATTTATTTATTTACTTTACATCCCCATCATAGCTTCCCCTCCATCTTCTCCTCCCAGTCATTCATTCATACCTTCCCTCCCTTCATTCTCCTCAGAGAAGGAGAGGCCCCCCCCCCCCATGGCTATCAAACATCCTCAACAAGTTGCAGTAAGACTAGGCATATCTTTTACTATTGAGGTTAGACAAGGCAACCCAAATAGGGGAAAAGGATTTAAAGGCAGGCAACAGAGTCAGAGACAGTCCCTGCTCCAGTTGTTAGGGGACCCACATGAAAACGAAGCCACACAGCTGTTACATATAGGAAGTCTAGGTCCATTCCATGCATGCTCTTTGGTTGGTGGTTCAGTCTCTGAGAGCCCCTATGAGCCCAGGTTAGTTGATTCTGAAGGTTTTCTTGTGGTGTCCTTGACATTTCTGGCTTCTTACATCCCCCCTCACCCCCTCCCCAGCTCCACAAGTCTCCCTGGGATCCTAATGTTTGGCTGTGCATCTCTGCATCTATTTCCATCAGCTGCTGGGTGAAGGCTCTCAGAAGATTGGTCTCCCATGCTTAGTCTCGTGTCTGCAAGTAAAGCAAATATCATATATCATTAATGGTGCCAGGGTCTGTTTCTCTCTCATGCAATGGATCTCAAGTTGAGCCAATCCTTGGTTGTCTATTCCCTCAATTTCTGCTTAAACATTAACATTTTCAATAGTGTATAATAATTGTGGGTTTGTTGCATCACTTTGGTTAACAACTCAACAAGATGTAACCCATTTTGAGACAAAGTGTTTAACTCTACAGCTAAGATATCTAGTTCACATATTATTTCTCATTATATGGTAAATCTATTTAAATTTCTTTTATGTATGAATATTTTAGAAAACCTCTACAGCAGTAGGCTTTCATATGTCATTTCAAAAGGCCTTTGGCCTCTGTTGTCCCTCCTTATATTACTTCCTTTACTACAGCCTTCCTTCTCCCCAGTAAATAATCCTGTTTCAGTTGCTCCTATATTCTTTGGAACACTCTAATTCGAACATTCCTAAATGTGGAATTAACTGTTTAGTTATCTTCTTTGTCCAAATTCCAGCCTATATGCAAACATTATTTTATTGTATGTGTACACATATAACTAACATACCACATGTCAAATCATATTTGCCTTTTATTCCTCAAAAATGTATTTGTTTATTGTGTTTTATTCTTCTATTTCAGCTAAGATATTGTGGAAAGCTGGAATGAGGTTTCTGCTTATGCTGCCAAAGTAATTAGTGACACAATTTTCCACTCATATTGCCAAAACTATTAGGGCAGAACTCAAAAAAGTTAATAACAGAAGACTAAAGCCAATTGTCAGTATCACAGTAAAAAAGCTTATCATCACCTGTATCCATTTTACTAACTTTCTGGTTCATACAGTTGAAAACCTCAACATCTGAAGCCACAGTATTTTAGAATATCAAATATGTATTGGTGGAGTTATCCCTTACCTGTCACTTTGTGGAAGAATAAAACTCTATTTTCTATACCATACAACCTGATGCTATATATTCTATAGTTGTGATTTTGTAAGTCCAGCTTCATGTCCATAAAATAAAACATAAAGTTGGGTTTCAGGCATTTACTGTGGACCAATCTGATTATGAATCTTAAATAATCAAGTGATAATCATGACTATGCTTTATTATCAAACCATGTCATTTGATTATTTAAAAGAGCATGTATAGTGTACAATAAATAAAACATGTCTTTACAACAAGGAATGCTAAATAAAGCCCCTGAGAAAACCTCACTTGTCAAGGCCATTCTATTACACATGCCATAATGTCTAATAGAGTAACTGTTAAATTACCCTAAAAATTTTTGTTTTAATCACTCATATAATTGAAGTTTCTTTCCTTGAAACTAATCCTCAAATCATAGGTCATATTATCACATAAAATAAAATCATTGATTTATTTTTGATTATTAGAAAAAATGATAAAAGGCAAGATACCTAAATATTTAAATCCAGTATAGCATATTTATCTTCATGTAACTGTAATTTAATGCCATTAACTTAAACTTTGCCATATATTTTAAAATTTCATTTATTAGTTAAATGAATTATCTGGCTGCTTTTTAATTTTGTTTATACACTTCACTACATAAACAAAACAAACAACAGAAGCCACACAACCATTGAGGTGGTTTGAAAAAGACTGACAGTCATAAGATCTTATTTGAAGGTAAGTTCCCAGATAGTGGACCTTTCAGAACCAGTGGACCAGTAAGAACCCAGAACCCCTGCACAGATGTAGCCCAGGGCAGTTCAGAGTCCAATTGGGTTACATAATAATGGGAAGAGGGACTGCCTCTGACATAATCTGATTGGCCTGCTCTTTGATCACCTCCCCCTAGGGGCGAGCAGCCTTACCAGGACATAGTAGAGGACAATGCAGCCACTTTTGATGTGAACTGACAGACTAAGATCAGAAAGGAGAGGAGAACCTCCCCTATTAGTGGACTTGGGGAGTGGCATGCAAGCAGAGGGAGGAGGGAGGGTGGGATTGGGAGGGGAGGAGGGAGGGGCTTATGGGGGATGCAGAATGAATAAAGTGTAATTGATGAAAAATTAAAAAAAAAAGAATTAGGAGGTGTGGTTTTGTCAGAGGAGGTGTGTCATTGGGGAAGGGCTTGAGGTTTCAGAAGCCTGGCTTACTCCCTCTTTCTATGCCTTCTGTTTTTGTACCAGGTGAATGGCCTCATTTACTTTTCCAGTGACATGCTTACCTTCCTGTTGTCATGATCCCTGCCATGACATTCATGAATTCATCCAATGAAACGGTAAGCAAGACCCAATTAAAACCTGTCTTTTGAAAGTTGCTTTAGTCATGGTACCTTAAGAAACCAATAAAAAATAATTACAATAAACATCTAATTAGATATAGAAAATATCTTTGACAAAATCCAACACCCCTTCATGATAAACATCCTGGAGAGACTAGAGATAAAAGATACACACTGAATCATAATAAAGGCACCTCATAGAAAACTCATAGCCAAAATCAACTTAAATGGATCGAGACTAAAATTAGTTCAACCAAACCAAAGAACAAGACAACTCTTTCCATGCCTATCCAATACAATTCAGACCTTAAAGTCTTAGCTAGAGCAAAAAGACAACTGAAGGAGATAGAAAGAATGAAAAAAAAATAGGAAAAGAAAGAAATCCAGGCATCTTTACAAGCAGATGATGCTATAATACACACCTAAACATTGTACAGGGAAGCTCATAGTATATATAGCCTTTCAATAAAGTAGCAATATAGAAAATAAACACCCCCAAATTAGAAGCTTTTCTGTATACAAAAGAAAAATATGTTGATAAATAAACCAGGAAAACGATACCTTTCAGAGTAGACTCAAAATATATTGTGGTAACACTAAACTCTAAGACTTGTATAATAAAATTCTACAATGGGAAAATAATTCAAAGGCTACATCAGAAGGTATAAAGACATCTAACACTCAGGAATAGGTAGTATTAATGTTGTGAAAATGGCCATCCTACCAAAAGCACTCTGCAGAGTCCATATAATTCCCATTAACAGTGGAATGCTTCACAGAAAGCAGAAAATACTAATAATATTTTCAAAGAAACACCAATTTCCTGATAGTTATAGCAATCCTGAATAATAAAGGGGCTGCTGAAAGTATTCCATCCCAGATTTCAAGTTGTTTTGCAAAGATATAGTGATAAAGATTAAATGGCATGACATTGATATAAAACTGTGATCTAGAAAGTGAAAAAGAACTGAAGACTCAGACATGTGTTACATACCCACAGACACCAGTTTTTTCTTACAATAATAACAAACCACTGGGCAAAAGAGAGCAACTTCAAAATATGATTATGCTGGTCAACCTGGATGACTGTGTGTACAAGAATGGAAACATATTCATATTTATCACCTTGCTGAAAAACTCAACTCCACATAGACAAAGACATCAATAAAAAAAAATACAAACTATAGACTTAATCTAAAAGCAGAGAAAGTAGGGGATAAGCTTGAACTCTTGAACTCCCTGGTCGAGGAAATGATTTTCTGAACAAAATATCACTATACCAGGCAATAACACCTAATAAATGAGACCTAGTAGACTGAAAAAATACTACAGAAGAGAGAACACAATCAGTTGAGCAAAAAAGCAGAATTCGAAATGGTAAAAATTCTCTATTAAACATCTTACAGATAGTTAATATCTATAATATACAAAGGGGGAAAACAAAAAAAAAATATGGGTATAAAAACAAATTTGATAGTGGAGGTCCTCCTCCCCTTCTATCTGAAACTAGTCTATCAGGTCTCATCAGGGCTGGCTGCATCATCTTCCTCTGTACCCTGGCAAGACTGTACATGCCCTGGATGTAGGGGGCAGTGATCAGAGAGCCTGCCACTGAATTCATATCTGAGACAGCCCCTGATCTGCTAACTAGGGAACCCACTTGGAAAATGAGTAGCCTGTGGGCTTCATCTGAGCAGGGAGTCTAGGTGCTCTCCATGCATGGTCTTTGGTTGGAGTCTCTGCAGGTCCCCTGGGAGCCTGCAGGGGAGATTTTTTTGGTGCTGTTTGTCCAAGGAAACAGCATATGCCTGACTACAGGACACATATGGACACACAGAGGCGGTGACAGTATGCACAAGACTTCACAGGGTCAGATGAAAGGGGAGGAGGTGTTCCCCCATCAGTGGACTTGGAAAGGGGCAGGGAGAAGATGAGGGAGGGAGGGTGGAATTGGGAGGGAATGAGGGAGTGGGATACAGCTGGGATACAGAGTTAATAAAATGTAACTAATAATAAAAAATAAAAAAAAAAACAAAATGGAAAAAATAAAAAAACAAGAAATATTAACCAAAACAAACAAACAAACAAAAAAACAAATTAGACAAATTCCCAGTATTGGGAGGAGGCAGTCAATGTTAATTCCAAACTCATTTATCCATAATTATTATTAATTATTATTATTACTATTAATATTATTTACAATTTATTCACTTTGTATTGGGTTGTACCCCACTCCCTCATCTCCTCCCGGTCGGTCCCATTCTCCCTCCCTCTTCCTCCCCTATCCCTCTCCCCTAGTCCACTGATAAGGAAAGTCCTTCTCCCCTACTGTCTACCCTAGCCAATCAAGTCCCATCAGGACTGCTTGAATCCTCTTCTTCTGTGGGCTGGCTAGGTGGCCCCACCAGGGAGAAGTGATCAAGGAGCAGGCAACCAAATTCATGTCAGAGACTGTCTCATCTCCTCTTACTAGAGAACCCACATGGAGATTGAGCTGCCTATTGGGTACATCTTACAGAAGGTCTAGGTCCTCTCTATGCATGGTCTTCGGTTGATGAATCAGTCTCTGCAGTACCCCCTGTTTTGGCTTTGAAGAGAGTATTTGCCATTGACCATAGTTGGAGGGAGGAAATTCAGCTTTCTCCACTAGATAAACACTGTGTACATTGACACAAATTTTATACTTTAAAATGGTATTTTGTGTGTTCCTCTGAAATCGGTACACACATGTATCACAAATGAGATCAGAGATCAATTTGTGTCAAAACTTAGGTTGCTCTTTGCGGCAGGAGGCACCTTTACCTACTGATCTAACTCATTGGTAGCTCAGTGCTGCTCTTAAGACAGAATACAAAAGTTATGACAAACCTTTCTGTTTCTATATTTGCAAGCGGTATGCCTAAAGTAACCCATATGATTAACACTGACCGTAAGCGACTTAGGACCAAGAACCACCTAGGAAGCATCTGTGGCATCTGAAGGAATCTCTAAACTGTACTGAGGTAGTAAGACCTACCTTAAGCCCATAGAGCAGTACACTATGGCCTTGGGTCTTGGAATGAGTACAAAGGAAAAGGGATTTTGAACACCTGTGTTCCTTTTTCTGCTTCCTAATGCAGGTGCAATACAATCATTGCTTCACATTTTTGTACCTTTGTTCTGAGCCATGATGGACTGAACCCACATACTGTGAGATTTAAAAGAAGATACACTCTCTCCTTCTGCTGTGTTAGTCATTTTGTAGCAGCAGTAATAAATAAAAGTAAATACTATACATGCTCAGCTGGTTTTTGTTTTGTTTTGTTTTGTTTTCATTTCTGAGTGGTTTGTCTAAAGGGAAAGCTTAATTTCACTTATATATTTGAAAAACTTATGAAATATTTTTGGAAAACATGATCCAGAATTGCATACTAAATCTATTTCTAGAAAAACAGTGATAGTGATTTTTTTTACTCTATTCCAAACAACAACAACAACAAGAAAACATTTACAAGGGAAATCAATTATTTTTGATTTATCAAATACAAGATCATTAATAATTCTCTATTAGCAACAGTATTTTATTTTATAAATAAAATTAATAAAATAAAACTATGGTTTGAAAATTGTATTATAGAAAATAGAAGAAATGTCTATGGATGTATATGGATTGTTGCCTGATCTGCACGCTGTGTTTCTCATAAGGGAATCAATGTCCAGATTTCCTCACACTTCTGCTGGTTCTGTGTGGATGCTGCTAATTTTACTACTGCACTGTGCAATGTATTACACCTTCTGCTTTCTACTGTCCAATTTATTTGGAAGAAAATTATTATCATTTAACTTATAAAACATCAGTTAATACTTCATTATAAATCAAAGATATATCAGAAAATAACTATGTATATTTTAAACATAATACAAAGGCAATTGGCTGTTATTGTTCATACTCAGTGATGTAAATAAATAATAGACACTCCTTAATTTTTCAATTCTGTCGGTACATGATTAGTTATTCTGAAGTCTCATATTTCTCAAAAACCCATTCTGCATGTGCATCCTATTTTATTCTAAGACATTATTAAAACAAAATCACATAAAATTCCGTTCACTCTGCCCAACAGTTGCCCATCAGGCTCAGCATCTGCTTTGATAGTCTGATGGGCAACTGTTGGGCAGAGTGAATGGAATTTTATGTAAGAACTGGGAAATAGTAAGAGCTGGAGAGGACAGGGCCCCCACAAAGAGAGCAACAGAACAAGAAATTTTGAACACAGGGAACTTCCCAGAGACTCATACTCCAACCAAAGACTATTCATGGAGATAACCTAGAACCCCTGCACAGATGTAGCCCATGGCAGCTCAGTCTCCAAGTGGGCTACATAGTAATGTGAAGAGGGACTGCCTCTGACATAATCTAACTGGCCTGCTCTTTGATCACCTCCCCCTGGGGGGAGCAGCCTTACCAGGCCATAGTAGAGGACAATGCAGCCACTTTTGATGTGAACTGATGGACTAGGATCAGAAAGGAGAGGAGAACCTCCCCTATTAGTGGACTTGGGGAGTGGCATGCATGCAGAAAGGGGAGAGAGGGTGGGTTTGGGAGGGGAGGAGGGAGGGGCTTATGGGGGGATGCAGAATGAATAAAGTGTAATTTAAAAAAATTACAAAAAATTTAAAAAAAAAGAAAAAAAAAGAAAAGATAATTTAAGAACCTTAAATGACTTTCAAAAGTGGAGGAAAACATGGAGGTAGTCAATTTACATGGAGCACGTCTCGCCCCTGGGGGCAATGGTCTCCTGAACCTACTCAGACCTCAGACACTACCACTGCTAGTTCTAGAACTGATGCAGGATGTTCCAACGAGGGGGTTAAGGCTTCTCATAATATTTCCTATAAGTCCACACCTGTTTGTTTATAACCCCCATTTTTATTCATTGATAGCCAAATAGAGCCAAGTAATTGTGGTAATGATACTTGCCTTTTTGCCCAATGCTGGAACGCCAGCGAATTTTGGTATGCCCTGGTTACTCGCATGCCTTGCTGGGTGCCTGTGCCCGTTGATGCCCCTCACGCTATGACTCTCTTCAGACAGAAAAGGGATCTTGGAACTACAGCCACCATTGTTACTGCCATCTCATTGGCGGCTGTTGGAGCTACCTCCGGGGCATTAGCCATGAGTCATACTGTGCAGACTGTTCAGACCCTGAATAATCTTTTAGCCAATGTAGTTCATGCCTTAGATGTACAAAAAGGAATTAATGCTCAACTAAAAGGAGGCTTGATGGTGTTCAATCAGAGGATTGACCTCGTGCAGGAGCAAATTGATACCCTATGGCAAATCGCTCAACTTGGCTGTCAATGAAAGTATGCTGGACTTTGAGTCACTAGCATACAATGTGAGAATTTTTCCTGTGCTGCAAATCTGTCTAAACAATTGTCTAGCTATATTTTAGGTAATTGGACTGGAGAATTCGATACTAGGATGGAGCAGCTGAGAGTAGCCATTGTCACGGTAAATTCTACCCGAGTGGACGCAGGACTAGCCACAGGATTATCATCATGGATTGCTGCAACCATGAATCATCTGAAGGAATGGGCAGTCATGGGAGCGTTAGCAGGCCTTCTGGTGTTGGTCTCCTTGGTTTGCCTGTGGTATATATGCAAGATTAGAGTCTCACAACAGCGTAATGCAGCCATGATCATTCAGGCCTTTACAGCCATTGAAGCAGGACAGTCTCCCCAAGCATAGGAGCTAAAATGTTATGCTCAGGATGCGAGGTTAAGCACTGCACTCAGGGTCAGCAGCTTTGGACCCAGAGAAGAGCATGTCTGATTGCATGCGGGTTGATGCCCCAGGTCCCGCCTCTGAGAAAAAGGTATCAGACGGGTCTGATGCTCTTTGGGTGGATGACACCTAAATGAACATCAGTACAAAGTCCCAATTTATTTCTAATATCAGAGATCAGACCTCTGCTCTTGCCTGATGCGTCTAAAACAAAAGGGGGAACTGTAGAGAGCTCCGTAATGCTGCACCTTAAAGATGGAGCTGGTTTCCGCCTTCCACCTTCCCGATGGTGAGTGCTGTCTGTCACGAACAACTCCACATTGGGCTAAGGCCGAGGATCTGGCTAGCCTCCATATATGTGGACCTATCCGCATTGCCCACGTGGCACGCTGAGGTTGACTACGCAGAGGCTATTTAAGCTGTGGGCTGCCTTTCCCCAGGGTCAGATGATTGTTCAAGGTTCCTGAATAAACTGCATTGAAAAAAAAAAACAAAAAAAAAACAAAATCACATTTAATGTTTTAATTCCCAATGTTGGTTTCTTTTTTAATTTAAATTTTAATTTTTAATTACAGTTTATTCACTTTGTATCTCAGCTGTAGCCCCCTCCCTCATTACCTTCCAATCCTACCCTCCATCCTTCATATTCTCTCATGCCCCTCTCCATGTCCACTGATAGGGGAGGTCCTCCTCCCCTTCCCTCTGACTCTAGTCTATCAGGTCTCATGATAACTGACTGCATTGTCTTCCTCTGTGGCCTGGTAAGACTGATCCCCCTTCAGGGAGAGGTGATCAAGGAGCCAACTACTGAGTTCCTGTCAGAGACAGTCCCTCTTCCCCTTACTAGGGAACTCACTTGGATACTGAGCTACCATGGGCTACATCTCTACAAGGGTTCAAGGTTATCTCCATGCATGGCCCTTGGATGGAGTATCAGCCTCAAAAAAGAACCCTATGTCCAGATGTTTTAGTTTTGTGTTCTCCTTGTGGAGCTCTTGTCCCCTCCAGGTCTTTCTATCTCCCTGTTCTTTCATAAGCTTCCCTGTACTCTGTCCAAAGTTTGGTTATGAGCCTCAGCATCTGCTTTGATGCCCTGCTGGGTAGAGTCTTTCAGAGGCCCACTGTGGTAGGTTCCTGTCCTGTTCCCTGTTTATTCCCTCTTCTGAAGTCTGTCCAATTTGCCATTCAGATTGAGGATTGATCATATTATCCAGGCTCCTCTTTCTTGCTTAGCTTACTTAATTGAACAGATTTTAGTATGTTTATTCTATATCATACATCTAATATCCACTTATAAATGAGTATATACCATGTGTGTTTTTCTGCTTCTGGGATACCTCACTTAGGATGATCTTTTCTAGATCTCACCATTTGCCTGCATGATTTCATGATTTCCTTGTTTTTAATTGCTGAGTAGTATTCCATTGTGTAAATGTACCACAGTTTCTGTATCCATTCCTCTGTTGAGAAACATCTGGGTTGTTTCCAGGTTCTGGCTATGAATATGGTCATGGAGCTGTAAGACTACGGTCAAGCAAATGTCCTTGTTATGTACTTGGGTATATTTTGGATATATATATATTTGGATATATCCGTAGGAGTGGTATAGCTGGATCTTGAGGAAGCATTAATTCTAATTGTCTGAAAATGTGCCAGGTTGATTTCCAAAGTGGTTGTACAAGTTTACATTCCCAGCAGGAATGGAGGAGGGTTGCCTTTTCTCCACATCTTCTTTAGTAGGTATTGTCACTTGAGTTTTTGATCTTAGCCATTCTGACTGGTGTAAGGTGAAATCTCTGGGTTAGTTTCATATTTTGACTTTTATATTTTTCTTGCAGATGTCCTCACCAATTCTTATATGCTTCATGATGAAGATTGTATCACAGATTCTGTGTATAAATGTCAATAAGTTGACATTATTTTTTCCATTTGAAATTCTTCTCAAATATCATGGGAATAAGCCACTGATTAATCTATATTAATTCATATCAATTTGTTGAATTGAATATGTTACATTTCCTTATTTAAAATATGACATATATATTAATATTCCATATTGAGGTTGTAAGATTAATTATTGTTTCCTAAAGTTTGTGGAGATAATATCAGGTAAAAATTATGAACTGTTCAGACTGTTACTTAGGTAAGATTACTTGATGTGCAAGCCGAAAGATCCAAGTTATGAACTTCGCACACAGAGAAAGGTGACTGGGCTCTATAGCCATAAGCTCAGCTTCCAGGCCAACAAGTGTATGACTGAAGACAGAAGGACTCCTGGGGCTTGCTGTACAGCTTGTATAGCCAAGACACAGTAAGCTGCATGTTCAGTTAGAGACCATCTCAAGGGATTAAGACTGAGACTAATGGAGCTAAACAACTGTCATTATCCCTTGGCTCCTTCTCATAGATCAGTTCATATAGCCATAGGCATGTGCACCCATGTACACACCACATTACACACACACACACACACACACACACACACACACACACACAAAGTAAATAAATAATTTTAAATTATATGGCCACAGGGGAAGAAGATGTAGAGGAGTAGAGATAGGAGAAACAGGGAGGGATGGTGGGACCAGAAGGAGAGGAGGGATGGAGCTATGACTACGATGTAAAATGAATAATAAAATGCATTTTATTATTAATAATAAAAACCATATTATTATTGTTCTTTTGAGTACAAAGTAACATAATATCTGTTCAAACAAAAAGACCCTTAAATATTGTACTAGTGTTTCAAATGTGAATATAAGTATCTTTATGGTGCCTAATGCTGTCTTGGGGAAATTGAAATGTACTTTAAAAATCTGTGCCATGTCATTTAACCATAAAAATTTGTGGTGAGGTTACAAGCCTAATAGATTTTTTAGTAAGGACTTCACAGGTTATACTGATGTATACCGATTGGACTATTTCACTTTGAAGTACTGGCTTTTACAAGTCTAAAACTGTAGTAAGGTCAGTTATTTTCTACTATGATCCAAATTACAATCAAAGTCATTGCACACAATCAAAATCCTAATTTTCGGAGAAACAGAGTTACCCTGAGCAAGCTAAAATATATTTTATCTTCAAAGAGTTTGGCATTTCTGAAGGATTATAAATTCATCAAATAGAGCAGTTATCACAGAGACTTAGGGAAGGTCCATTCAATGCCTGGCCCAACCCAAGATCCATGGGGAAGAACCAACCCATGACACTACTAATGAGACTCTGCTATGCTTGCAGACTGGAGTCAAGCAGAGTTGTCTTCTGAGAGGCTCCATCCAGCAGCACCTCAAAACAGATGCTGAGACTCATAGCCAAACTTTGGGTGAGGCTTTGGGAACCTAAGGAAAAGCAGGGGGCAAAAATGAACCTTTAGGCAAGATCACCACATGAAGACCAACACAGACAACTAACAAATGCCAAGTGGGGCCTGCTGAGACTGAAGCACCAAACAAGGCCCTTGCATGGATTAGAACTAGTACAAAGATGTAGCTGATGAGCTACTGATGCCACATGTGGATTCCCTGGTCAGGGAAGCAGGCTTTCTCTGACATGGACTCTTGCCAGCTTTTTAATTACTCCATCCCAGAGGGACTGCCTTGCCATGCCACAGGGAAAAAGGACATGCTCAGCCCTGATACAACATGATGATCTGGGGT
Organism: Meriones unguiculatus; assembly: GCF_030254825.1. NCBI lineage: Eukaryota > Metazoa > Chordata > Mammalia > Rodentia > Muridae > Meriones > Meriones unguiculatus. Next base: position 175,609,102 of record NC_083350.1, on the reverse strand, counting down.
GGATGGGAAAGGAGACTTACCTTTTCTGAGGAATAGAGAAGAGGAACAGGGAGAGGGAGGGAGAGTAGGAGTGGGAGTTAAGGAGAGATGGAGCTATGACCAGAATGTAAAGCGAATTGATAATTTAATTAAAGAATTTAAGTTCATTAAATTAGCATCATACATTCATACATCCATACATAAATACTGGGATAATTCAAGGGGACTGTTGCAAGTGATTACCTACTGCATTTTCTTCAAAACACTGAAAATTGAAAAAATTATTAATGAGATACTGTATCTAAGAAATGAGCAAACCAAGTAATCCCATTAAAAAATGGGGAACAGAGCTAAACAGAGAATTCTCAAAAGAGGAACATCGAATGGCAGAGAAACACTTAAAGAAATGCTCAACCTCATTAGCCATTAGGGAAATGCAAATCAAAACGACCCTGAGATTTCACCTTACACCCATCAGAATGGCCAAGATGAAAAACTCAAGTGATAACACATGCTGGAGAGGTTGTGGAGAAAGGGGAACCCTCCTCCATTGCTGGTGGGAATGTAAACTTGTACAACCACTTTGGAAGTCAATCTGGCACTTTCTCAGACAACTAGGAGTAGTGCTACCTCAAGACCCAGCTATACCACTCCTAGGTATATACCCAAAATTTGCTCAAGTGCACAACAAGGACATTTGTTCAACCATGTTTGTAGCAGCTTTATTTGTAATAGCCAGAACTTGGAAACAACCCAGATGTCCATCAACAGAGGAATGGATACAGAAATTGTGGTATTTTTACACAATGGAATACTACTCAGCAATCAAAAAGGAGGAAATCATGAAATTTGCAGGCAAGTTTTGGGATCTAGAAAAGATCATTCTGAGTGATGTATCCCGGAAGGAGAAAAACAAACATGGTATATACTCGCTTATATAGACCTACAAGATATGATAAACATAATGAAATCTACACACCTGAAGAAGATATTCAAGAAAATGGACACAGGCAAAGATGATCAATTCTCATTTAGAAAGACAAATGGGATGTGCATTGAACATATGACAGGAGTCTACCACAAAAGGCATCTGAAAGACTCTACCTAGCAGTGTTTCAAAGAAGACACTAAGACTCATAACCAAACCCCAGGGAATCATATGAAAGAAGGGGAGTTAGTATGATATGGAAAGGATAGGAGCTCTACAAGGACCAAATATATCCAGGCACAGGGTCTTTTCTGAGACTGACACTCAACCAAGGACCATCTATGGATATAACCTAGAACTTCTTCTCAGATGTGGCCCGTGGTAGCTCAGTAACCAAGTAGTTTTCCAAAGTAAAGGGAACAAGGACTATTTCTAACAGGATCTCAAGGGCAGGCTCTTTGACACCTTCCCCTCCCAGGGGAGAAGCAGTCCTGTTAGGCCACAGAGGAGGACTTTGCAGCCAGGCCTGAAGATGCCTGATAAAACAGGGTCAAATGAAAGGGGAGGAGGTCCTCCCCTATCAGTGGACTTGGAAAGGGGCAGGGAGGAGACCAGGGATGGAGTGCCGGGTTGGGGAGGGAATGAGGGAGCAGGATACAGCTGGGACACAGAGTTAACAAAATGAAACTAAAAATAAATAAATAAATAAATAAATAAATAAATAAATAAAAAAAATTAAAAAAAAAGAAAAAGAAAAAAAAAACAAAAAGAAAAAAGAAATGAGCATTTACTTTTCTTCGATTTTCAAAGTTTATTGGAGACATTAAATTACAACAAAAATTAAAGAAATAACAAATATGTAAAGTCATTCCAAAATTATTATTTCAATGCCACTTTTAATTTTTTTTTTTAGTAATTACAGTTTATTCACTTTGTATACCCCTGTAACTCCATCTCTCCTTTGCTCCAAATCCCACCCTCCCTCCCCCTTCTCTACTCATGCCCCTCCCCAAGTCCATTGATAGGGGAGATCTTCCTCCCTTTCCTTCTGATCCTAGTTTATCAGGTGTCATCAGGAGTAGCTGCATTGTCTTCCTCTGTGACCTGGTAAGGCTGCTCTCTCCTCAGGGCAATGTAATCAAAGAGCAGACCAGTCAGTTCATGTCAGAGACAGTCCCTGTTCCCATGACTATGGAACCCACTTGGACACTGAACTGCCATGGGCAACATCTGTGCAGGGGTTCTAGATTATCTTTATGAGTGGTCCTTGTCTGGAGTATCAGTCTCAGAAAAGAACCCTGTGCCCAGATTTTTTGGTTCTGTTGCTCTCCTTATGGACCTCCTGTCCACTCCACGTCTTACTATCTCCTACTTCTTTCATAAGATTCCCTGCACTCTGCCCAAAGTTTGGCTATAATTCTCAGCGTCAGCTTTGATACCCTGCAAGGTAGAGTGTTTCAGAGGCCCTATGTGGTAGGATCCTGTTCTGTTCCCTGTTTTCTCCCTCTTCTGAGGTCCATCCTCTTTGCCTTTCTGAATGGGGATTGAACATTTTAGCCAGAGTCCTCTTTCTTAATTAGTTTCTTTAGGTGTACAGATTTTAAGTATGTTTATCCTATATTATTTAACTAATATCCACTTATGAGTAAGTATATATACTGTGTGTCTTTCTGCTTCTGAGATACCTAACTCAGGATGATCCTTTCCAGTTCCCACCATTTGCCTGCAAATTTCAGGATTTTCTTTTTATTGCTGAGTAATAATCCATTGTTTAAAACTACCTCAATTTCTGTATCCATTGCTCAACTGAGGGACATCTGGGTTGTTTCCAGCTTCTGGCTATTACAAATAAAGCTGCAATAAACATGGTTGAGCAAATGTCCTTGTTGGATACATCTTTTGTATGTATGCCTAGGAGTGGTATGGCTGGATCTTGAGGAAGCGCTATTCCTAATTGTCTGAAAAAGTGTCATGTTGATTTCCAAAGTGGTTGTACAAGTTTACATTCCCACCAGCAGTGGAATAGGGCTCCCCTTTCTCCACATCCTCTCCAGCATGTGTTTGACATGTTTTAATGCAATTATCATTTTAAAAGTACTCATGGGCCATCTAAGATATATTTTGACACTTCAAATTTTAAGCAGATTTTGCAATGCTGGTATTTTCATCTCTCTCTTCTTCCTCTTCTCCTTTGTTTACTTCTTTTTTCTGTTTCTCTTCCTCTTCTTTTCTCCCTCCTTCTCTCTGCCCTTCCCCCTCCTCCCTTCTCATTTTAACTCAGATGAATAAAATTCATTTCTCCAAATATTAAGCAATACTCCATAAATTCAATTCGATGCAATTAACTTATCAGTCTTTTCCTGAGACTCCTGTTCAGTAGAAAATGTTCAGATTGGAGCATCCTCCTCTTCCCAATGCCTTCATTCTGTCATTTTCAACTATATACATTTTAGAGACATTTCCCTATACACTGAAGGATTGCTTTGCCTCTCTCTTGAAGGCATCCTCTAATGCAGACAATATACAGCAGTATTCCTGGGAGCCTGATATAGGAAGCCTTTGTACTATTTATATTTATACAGATAAGGGTTTTATCTTTCTTCTGAAAAATTGCTAGTTTGTATGTATTGTATGTATGTTTTTCCTATAAAAATTGTGGGTGCCATATATGTGGCTTGTATTTTTGGAGACCAGAAATGGGTGTTGAACAGCCTGGAATTTGAGTTACAGCAGGTTTGGGATGTCACCTCATTGGTAAGAACCCAACCAGAATCCCCTGTAAAATCAACAATGTTCTTAACTCCAGGGCCATCTCTCTAACTCTTCTCCTCCTCCTCCCTTTTCTTCCTCATTCTCTTCCCTCTTTCCTCATACTCGACCTTATTCTTTTATGTTTTAGTCACTGACTGCCTGCATGATGAATCCAATAGCTTGATCAATCTTTCCTTATGCCTTGTAGGAGGGCACACACTGTTATTAATGAAAAAAAAATCCAATTACTCGATATTACCAACGAAGTCTAAGGAGCCAGATGCTGTGGTAAAATCCTGCTAGCTCAGAGAGGCAGAGAAAGCCCTCAGATCATTTTCCTACTTAGCCAACATCCCAGAAGGAAAAAGCCTTTCTACTCGGCTCAAGTCTCAAAAGAAAAACCCAAAAGCCAAAAGCCTAAAGCCAAAACCCCTTTCTTCTTCTCTACCCTGTCTTATTTATCCTTATCCCAATGTTCCTCCTTTGCTTTTAATCTCTCAGCTGACTTCCTGCTCCATCACTTGACCCAGGGTTAACTCTACTTAAACCTCTTTACAGAAAGCTCTTGGATTTAAGTTTGGGTAGGGCTGAGCCACAGAACCACCTGTTTACAGTGAACATAAATTTCTTGGATGAATGGTTAGTGCTAAGACTGAGCCACTCTATAACTAGAAACAGGTTTTTATGGTTCATATTAAAGGGATTCTCAATGGGATCAAATATCCTGCAAGAATACAAGATTCTTGTCATCTTTATAAATTCAAAGTATGGAATCTCTGTGTTGAATTTTAAGTGAAACACCTACATGCCAATAAAAGGAATGGTTGAATATGTAAGTGTAGTTGAAGATAAATCTGGATTATTGACAGATTGTATAAGGGAATTAATTGTATTTAATTGGGCAGAAGAAGCCTTTCTATAATTTGTAATGATAAGGCTGAAAGTTTGCTTGTGTAACTAATGTATTTTGAGTGAGTAAAGATGTTGAGATTACTTTTTTAAAGTATTTATATACATATATTTGAGGAAGTGTACACTGTTAATTCCTTTAACAATATTCAGCAATCAACATAAAAGAAGAAACTATTCAAAGTTTACAAGCTGAATAGGGTAAGGCATTCTGTGTGTGCATGTTTTGTAGTTACTCAAAAACACAGGATTCATTTATAAACATGACAGCTATTGGGGGCTGGAGAGATGGCTCAGAGGTTGTGAGCACTGGCTGCTCTTGAAGAGGTCCTGAGTTCAATTCCCAGAAACCACATGGTAGCTCACAACCATCTATAATGAGATCTGTTGCTCTTTCCTGGTGTTCAGGTGCACATGCAGACAGAACAATGTATACATAATAAATAAATATTAAAAAAAACATGACAGCTATTTTAGAGTAGCCAGTTTGCCCTTTATAATATTTTAGAACACCTTTTCACAGCAATAAGAAATTACTTAAAAATAAAAGTGTTATTATAATGCCCAGGTTGAGTCATGTTTTGTGGTATAATCTCCTGTTTGATTCTTTGCCATTGGGGATCTTTTGTGTCTAGAGTCTGAAATAATTTGGCCAGATAAATCCTCAGCTTTCATTTATTAAGCAGAGATTAATATGCCATTCTATGAGAGTTTGGAGTAAGATTAACAATTGATTCTGGTGGATCTATCACATGAACGCAGGTCCCTGAGTAACCAAGATCAAGAAGTATAAATGAAATAGAAGTGAAACAGTGTAAATAATAATACAGTGAAATGGAAAAATATTAGTAATGTCTTATAATAAGGGATAAGAGGAAGGGGAGGATGGAGGCAAATGAAATTGTGGGGATTCCATTATTCAGTTTAAAAAGAAAATGAAGGGTAGTAACAAAGCTTGAACAATCCAAAAGCTTCATCAATTATCATCCTCCACCGGGTGATCAATTGCACTGGAGGAGAAAGTTGTTCCAACATTCACTGTCAAATAAAACATAAAATAACATCTTCATTAAAAACATTCTCAGATGACAGATTCAGATCAATTCAGATAAAATGAGTTTTTCAGTCTATTTCCAAAACTCTATATAGAACATTTCCTGTGTTTACCATATATCTGATTATGAGAGGTGCTAATTGTTGACTCAGGTATGTTTTAGCCTATTTATCATTCTTCACATATTTGTTGTAGTGGATCCTGTGAATGCAATAGTTACATAATGCTAAGCATTGGATAAGATAGATCGCTCATAAGGAATCAAACCAACATTAGTGTTGTTGCAGAAGAATTGCACAGTTTGTTGAGATTGGCACAGGACTTTACTTTCCAGAATGTTTGAGGGATTTTTGAATTAAATTCATTGTCTCTAAGTGATGTTTCCAAAAGTAATAACTTCAGGGATCATTTCAGGGGATAAATTAGGAGGACATCTGTCACATTGCATATATATATCTGTGTATATAAACATGTGTGTGTGTATATGTGTTTAAGAACATATGCATGTAGGTACATTTATATTAATATTTTTAGTAACACTGCTGTTTAAAAAGACTTTTCCCATGCATGAATATCATGGTGTGTCCCAGTACTGCTGTGATGCTATTTACAGTTTTGTGAAATCAGGAAATGATGTCATCTGATTATTACTTAAAGCTTCCTGTTACCTGTAGGAATTTCCTCTTGAGAAGGAAGAGCTATAATCTTTATTCCTTGAGTATTAGCATTAGGGAAGATTTTCTCACTTTCTTCAATGGCATCAGCCTTATTACAAGATGTATTGACAGCAGGTTCTAAACCAGAGGGATTCTTTATCTCCTCAATACTCCTTTGCAGATCTTTATTAAGTCTACTCGTATCTTCTTCAAATATCTTAGGGAAATGTTCAATGAGGATCTTTATAAGGGTAACCTGTAAACAAACAATGCAGAAACAAGATGTCATTTCACATTTTTTACAAATTTGATATAAGAGTCTTAAAATCACAAAAAAAATAGTAGTTACTACATACAGGTATGAACCCATGAAATGACTAAGAATAGTACGGCATGTATTTAATATACAGTCAGTAAAATATGGTATAAAGAAAAGGAAAATTTCAATATCCTCAGAGAAATGATTGTTTCTGTTGAACTTTTATGTTTTATGTTTCTTTCAATTATGTGCCTAATTTTATATTTGACAAGGTTTTTTTTAATTATATTTATTAAAATTTATTCTAATTTTTCCCTACTGCAGCCCCCTTTCTCATCTCCTCCTCATATTGCCCACCCTCCCTCTTCTCCCCCATGCCCTTTCTGTAGTCCCCTCATAGGGAGGACCTCCTCCCAGCTGAGCTGATTAAGTCTAGGCTCAAAACCAAAAATATTTGACCACCCTTAAACAAGGTAGAAAAATAATTTTCTGGGCTATTGTACTTAGATGATTGTCTAATTAAATACACAAGTAGTTCAGAATAGTTCTTTGTTTTTATATCTGACCACATAAGGGAATATATTTGTTATTTTTTCACCATCAAATATAGTGGGATAGCTTTAATCTACTGATAAAACACAAATGGGATACAGAACCCAAATGAGATAAAATAGAGACTCAAAATGTCACCAGTTGTGGTGTCATTCAGTTAACCAAACACAGTAGACACTTATATGTGTTCATCTTCCTTGAATTCTTATCAGTGTTTGCATAGGTGACTACTCCCCACTTCTGGAGCTGTGTCCTCCTGTTGGCTACACATCCCTATATGCTCCTATATTCTCTTTATTCTACTACTGCTTCCAGTGCCTCCCTTGGGACACTGTTTAATTCTAGACACTCTTCTCCGTTCCTCATTTGTTATCTAAGTGATATCTCTTGGTTCCCAAAATTTAGATGAGTTGTGTCCTTGTGATAAAACTTCAGCTTGACCAATCTCTTCATATTGTTTCCTACATATCTCAAGATTTCAAATATTGAATGATTTTGAAAAATGCAATTTCACAATGTGGAAATGCAAAGTCCTTCAACTCTGCTTTTTCCCCAGGGCCTTTTAAGTGAATTCCCATGCTGCAATCAGCTTAGATATTTCCTACAGGAATATATGAAATCCTATGAAAGAAGGGGGACAGAGTGGGACCGGGAGAGGACAGGAGCTCCACAAGGAGAACAACAGAACCAAAATATCTGGACACAGGAGTCTTTTCTGAGACTGATAATCCACCAAGGACCATTCAGGGTTATAACCTTCAACCCCTGCTCAGATGAAGGCCATGGCAGCTCAGTATCCAAGTGGGTTCCCTAGCAGAGATAGTCAGGACTATCTCTGACATAAACCCAGTGGCTGGCTCTTTAACAACCCCAACCACTGGGGTGAGTGGGAAAGTAGCCCTGCCAGGGCAAGTAAGAGGACAATGAAGGCAATCCTGGTGAGACATGATAAGCTAAGGTCTTATGGAAGGGGACCTCCCCTCTCAGTGGACTTGGAGTGAGGAATGGGAGGAAATGAGGGAAGGAGGATGGGATTGGAAGGGAATGAAGAAGGAGGCTATAGCTAGGATACAATGTGAATATACTGTAATTAATATAAAAATAAAAATTTAATTAAAAATTTATAAAAAGGAAAATATTTGAATAGAACTGCTAATGAAAAGAGAATCATTACTAGTGGTTAAGAGTGGAAAGTGTATTTCATTACTCCTTTTGTCCTGAACGTGAATTTTACTACAGGCTTGGATTTTAGGTTGTCAACAGCTTGGTAGTTGAATAGAGCCCAGTATAGTCCTGGATGTGACAGTCAATCCCTGTGCTGCTCTAGTCCATTGTGAGTCACAGTGCCATGACTTCTGTCCTGAGCACCTAATTCCTGAAAACTACTAGTCAAATATACCCCTTGCTTTCTATTTATTTCTTTTATTTCTTTAATTAACATATGATTTCATTGATTCTTTGTGAATTTTCCATCATGTACCATAAACACACTCATTTCCCAATCCTTCCATTTCTGCTCTCCACCCTTGTACATGCTACAAAAAAATGAAAAATTATATATATATATATATATATATATATATATATATATATATATATATATATCACTAAATGGTTTCATGTATGCTGTGTTGTGCCACTCTGTGTCACACAATATATTCTTTTGCTCAAAGAACTCAACTTGCAAATATTCACTGAAATGGATTAATGCTCTGGGTCTCAAAACCTATGGCTTTGTGCTACACCATCAATAATAGATCCTCCCAGAGACTCCTCTCAGATATTCTGGATATCCTCCTGTTTCCCATAGTCATGGATATCCAGTAGCTTTCTGTGTACTGGACCAGCCTCTTCACATGTTCCAACAGTTCATAGATGGAGATGTTGGGGTGGGCCAGGTCAAAGTCTTGGATCTGGGTGGTAGCTTAATCAGCTTTCCAACTCTCCTGAAAACTATTCCACCAGGACGCCAGCTCTCCTGCACCTCCTTGGCAAGAAGGCACACACCCATGCTTTCTTAAAATGTTTTTTGTCTCTCATTTTGACACAGAACATAAAATGGGTCTTAACAGTCTGCATCTACACATTAGGGTATTACTTTTTTAATTTTTTGTTATATTTTTAATATTAATTACATTTTTAAATTTTATTCAGTTTTAAAATGTAGCCCTACTCCTGCAGAACTTTGTACCTTTTCTGCTTTCAAATCTATTATGTCCAACTTCTTAGTGACTTATTTCCTCAGGAGATGTACGTGCTAATCATTAAATCTTTAAGGCTGTTTTCTTGGGAATTATGTTTTAACAGGTAAGCTCTGCTGTGCGGCAAATGTTATGCAGCTCTGGCATTAGAAGGAATGTAGGATTCCTATCTTTCTCTCTGCCTGTCTCTCAATCTACTTTAGTAAAATTCACGTTCAGGACAAAAGTGAGCATATATTTTCTTCTCAGGAATTTTTCCCACCACATGAAGTATTCCTCTCAGGCTTTTAATAAAAAAAAATAATAAGCTTATCAGTAATAAATTTGAGACAGTCAGCAAAGCAAATTAAATAAATTCCTTGATGAAAGACGTTTAAAGTAAACTGATATGTAAGTGATGTGTCAGAAGTTATGTTCGTTGGCAGCTATCTAAGGAGACTCAGCATCTGTGATTTCACAAGTATCTGTAATTTCACTTTTATGAGATCCAATGTCATCTCCTTGCTTCCAAGGGTACCACAATGCAAGCAGTGCACAACGTACATGCCGGCAACATAAAACTAATTTCCAAAGAAAAAAATGCATACACATTTTGTTTGTGATTTACATAAATTAAAATAAATACTTGGGTGCTAGAATTATGGTTCACTGTTAAGTGCGCTGTTTGCTACTCCAGAGCATCAGGTTGGATTCTCAGCACCTCATGGTAGCTCAGGGTAATATGTCACTTTAATTACATGGAATTCATGGAAGTTTTTGGGCATTCAAGGTACTAAGAAAAGTTGATAAATGCAAAATTACATGAAAGCAGGAGGTTAGCACACACAATAATTTACTAAAATACATCTTTCATTTTTATAAGCGCAGTTCTACTGGTCTGTGGCTTTAGAAATGAAAAGCTACCTAGCATAGGAGCTGCACTGGTTCTTATGTGCTCTATTCAAACAGGAAAGTGTGGCTGAAGACCAGAGAAAATGGGGAGAAGGGTCAATCCCAGGGATGAGAAAACTACTTTGGAATGTGTCCAATTCTATACATCAATGTTTAACCACGAGGGTCCACAGTCCTGATTTTAGTTTGTTGAGACTCATGGTCTCATTTTATCATCTTTGTCTCTATGCTTCAAGTTAATTGGGTTTTCAAAGCCACTTAATGAAAGATTATTCATGACTTCTAACCACATTAACAATGTCCCTTCCCAACCTCCCTGAAGTAGATCAATACTTCTTCCATTCCAAAAGAATGCAATCCTAAGATGTTCTTTAACAGCAATGACCTTTCCAACTCCTAGATCACAATAAGGACTTTGTTCACAAGACAGAAACCAAGGGATCCACTTACCCTTTTTGAGATATCTGTTTCGTACATTGAGTAGTTAGGAGTATCCTTCCATAGAAGATTATGAGCTATGCGATGTGCTATAATATAAGCGTTCACAAACCAAATGGAAGAACGACTTTTAATTTTGCATAACAAATGCATAAAGTGCGTCAAAAGAATCAAATTTGGTCGCGGCATCTTCAATAAAAGACTAAAAATAGAAAAAATAAGGATTTTATGCTTGTTTCACTTACAGGGAAAGTTATTTATCAATCTCTAACTTAAATGAAAATTCAGGGTAAATGTTTGATAGACCGGCTCATTTTGTAATCAAATTCAAAACTAAAAAAATACAGAGCCAAAAATATTTCCTAGAATAGTTTCTGCCAATCAAGTCTCCATATGGAATCATAGGGAAATTTAAAAATTGTTTACTAATATCTGTGCACCACATGTGTGACTTGTGCCCATGAGCCCAGAAGGCAGTGTCAGAAACCTTACAATTAGAACCTAGATTGTTGCAAACCATCATGTGGGTTCTGACAATGGAAATATCTGGAGTTGTTAAGCAGCACTGTAAACATCTGTATAGCCACCATGAAGACACATTCAATTTATAATTTAATATAAACTCAGTAACACTTTTGTGGCATTCTAGAATTTGATGAATAGGATGAGCTGAAAACACTGAAGAAACAAAGCAGTGACATCTATTCAGCATGTGAAATACCCTTAACTATTCCATGGTAATAATATTTGAACAAAAATAACATACAGGTATTGCACACACATACTTCTTTAATTTCTCTCACACAGGATGTGAACCAACACTCCAGGCTGGCCTGCACTCAGCTATGTAACCAAGGCCATCCTCTAATCCATAACCATTAAACTGTGGCAATAATCTCCCAGGTGGTGGGATTACCAGCATGGGGCAAGGCTGTTGCCTGAGCAATGCATCTGCTCAAGAAGTGAATACACATGTGTGAGAAATGAACCCTCTTGGCATGGATCATCATTTCAAGTGGGTAATTTTTAAATACAAGCTAATAATACCTCAAATGTATTGCTTCTATCTTTGTGTTGTTTCCCAAGTGTTTAATGCAATATTACCTTTGGATAGTAGAAATCCTTTGACGCAAATCTTTTTCATTGAGAACTTTAAGCCAATCATCATATAATTCGCAACAAAGGAGGCTTCCTTTTAACTTTCTGATGAAGTCCTTATTTTTAGGAAATAAACAAGAATTGTAAAGGTCCATGTCTACTAGAGAAATTACTGATAAGCATTTTGTTGAAAAGTAATAGTTTACACAAGTGGTTCTCAACCTGTGGGTTGTTAAGCTTTTAAGGGTCACATACCAGATAGCCTGCAAATTCAATATTTACATTACAATTCACGACAGGAGCAAATTTACAGTTATGAAGAAGTAGCCAATCAATTTTATGGTTGGGGTCACAATGTGAGTAACCTTATTAAAGAGTCACAGGATTAGGAAATTTGAGGACCAAGGTTTAGAGCCTACTACCTTAAGAGATTTCCACTCTATCACCTCTCTAGAATATTGGCTCAATTGTAAATCCCAGGAGGAAGAGCTTGTGTTTTCTCACCTAAGACTGGAAGGAAAGTTGCAGAGTTCTGCATGTGGTAGCCATGAATTATAAACCTGTTCTGTGTTCAAGGTGCTCTTCCTGGGAATAAGCAAGCATCCCAAATAGGCAGAGCCAGGGAATGTCTTTCCTGACTCTGTAACTTGATGAATCAGTGCTTATATGTCATAGTATGTAAGGCTCTCATGTGCTTGCAGGCACACTTGGAATAGGGCAGCACCTTCTTACTTGAGCTTCCTGTGTCTCACATGAGAAGCTCTCACTCTTTCACAAGCATTTCCTTAAATGTGTAAAAATTCAACTCTTTTAATCAAGGGTAAGAAGAAGTTTGTTTGATGGACAGAAAAGCCTCTTTATTAAACTTCTTCCAATCCTTGTACTTGGTCACACACACGGGGCAGTTTCAAAAGACGAGGGACACGGAGATGTGTGAGCGTTGGGGGTACATATGTAGAATCTCAGAACTCGGAATTATGCAGTAGGGCCTTTGGCTAGAGACTAGAGGGCGTCAGACACAGACCATCTCAAAATAAATGAGAAAATGAATTAATAAGTAAAAATAAAGAAACGAACAAAAAAAAATTGGAGAAATCAATTACTGGGGTAAGCAAAAGAGACATCAAATTACCTTATGCTTAAAATGTGCATACCTTCTCTTCTTACTAAATAGCCCAAAACTGTTTCAGGACTAGCGAGTTCAGTAAAACCACAACCAACTTTCATATTCATAATTCAGTAAAGGTTGATTCATTTCAATGATTTCTGAGCTGTGAAAGGTCAGCCATGTTTTGAGGTCCCAAGGATAGAGATGGGAAAACTCCAGGTGTTCCTGTACCTTTAAAGTACCTGAGTGTACAGCCCTGCCTTGCTGGTCACTGATCTTCACTTTCTTCCCCACTATGAGGTCCCAGATTTCTGGCAATGAGAGCAGGCCACACTTGCTAAGCTCAAGGTCAAGGAGTGATCAAATGGTTCCTTTTTCTGATGTTACTAATCCTGCAAGCTCTCAGAGCAGTGCCTTCTCTCTTTATGTCTGAGGCTACAGCTCCAGAGTCTACTGAGGGGTAAACTCAGAACATAGCCCAATTACAATCAAGCAATATTATTTCTCTAGAACCTCTGGTTGCTCCAGTGTAAGTTCAGTGTGTGGTAGGGTATATGTTGGGTAGGTTAAGAAAATTGTTGCTTATCTGACAAGGGATAAGGATCAAGTCAATATAAAAGTACTTGATTTTTTTTTCTTTGATAGAGAAGAAAAACAATTTCATGTAAGTACTGGACAAAGGGCAACATCCAACTCTGAGAACTTATTAAAGGTCAGTGATGGATTAGCCATTTTGTATTGTTTTTATTTATGAAGGGTATATTTTTGGTAAGTATGATTTAAAGACTTGAGTTTTTTAAATCACACTTTTACCACTTATTATTATTTCTTTTGTTATGACCTCAAATGGTGTGATCAAAGGTGAAGTCAACAGGGTAATTTCCAATGCCAAACCAAAGCACATCTCACATAGGAGGAAGGTAACTTCTTACAGAACATTTTCAACAATGGGTTTGTGATGAATCCCTTAGCTTTTCAGACCTTTATCTTTCATCTTCTTGTCCTCAGGTCATCAGTTTCCATAGTTGAAGGAATCTGTCATTGGCAGTTTATCTGAAGGAAGGAAAGTACTTAGAGGGATGCTAAGTATGGAGGATGCTAAAACCCTTACCATTAAGACCGCTCCTATGACAACCCCAGATTCCTTCTTCAGATTTACTTCTTGTTGAGAGTCGATCTTTTCCCTTAGAATCCAGAACGGGACTGTCACTAATTTCCTGAATAAACGGGATTCATCTAGTTGTTTTTCTCCAATAATTGAGATCATATCCTGAATAAGATAAACACATACTTCTGTTATTATACATCCAAAAGTTTGAAGAGTGAACCAAAGCAATGGCAATTATAGGTCAATAACAACAGCTAGGAGGAATGAAGATGATTTTGTATTTTTTTTTCTTTTTTATACATCTGAATATACTTTCTCCCCTAATCCACTTTTCCCAATTTTAAACATTGAGGTTTGTTGGAATCAATTATGTTCCCTAAATAATTTTGGTGATTGGTCCTCCCTTACTTTCTCCTTCTCCTCCAGTAATTTCTTTCCCAAGCATGCTATTCTCAGTTACTATTGGGATATTTCTCTTTTAGTGACGCAAACACCTCCTGCCAGTTCTGGGTTCTGTTGTAAATCTTAATATCTGTCTTTTCAGGAAAATTTTGCCTTTCAGGAATGTTCCTTTGATAGAGACTTTCATTTCCTTCTCCTGAGACTTTTTAGTTTCAGCTATCAATGTAAACAAATGTTGTCCTTGTCAAGAGCCCATGGAGATTTAATTCTCCTTCCATGGTTTTATTGTGTAAAAATGACTCCCATACAGAACTTTACTGAATATTTTCGCTATTTTCAAGTTTGGAGTGATTATCATCATGCTTACCAGAAGAATTTGTTGTAAAATACTCAAGGTATGTGCAGGGATTATCATGTATCTGTCCTGATAATCTTGTTGACATGTTACCATATAATTTTAAAATGCATGCTAGACACTAAATACATATATTCTCAATGGCAATTTAATAACTTATTTAAAATAGGTCAAGCCATATTAGGTGGTTCTGCAATATATTTTTCTAGTATGAAAGGATTAATATATAGCAAAAAAAAAATGCTTCCACCTAATTCCCCACAAAGTAAAACAAAGCAGTCTAGATATATTGAATCATAAGACTGAACAAACTCAGAGGCAATGCTATTACAGGAGACTCCAGAATAAAATGGAGGTTAAAAGAAGCTGGAAGATTTTACAGTTAGGAACTCAGAGGGGACTCAGTTTCATAGACCCATTTCCTCCACCTAGTTGGTGGGTTTGTATTCAGCTGAATTCATGGGAAACATGGGAACACGATATATTCATTTTCAATTTTGTTTAATTGTATGACTGAAATTCACTGGGCTATATTTATTGAAGACATCATTTTAAGAGAATCTCACCTTCATGGATAGGCTATCTAAATATGCATATTTGTGATAAAATAATTGAGAACACAGGTCCCCCAGCAAGTATGTGGAGCAGGACAGCTCTAGAGACCCAAAATTAACTTACCAGTATAATGGAAGGCAGGTTTCCATTGTTACAGATACTCGTAAGAGACCTGCCGATCAGGTGTCCCCCAACGAATCCTGACTGAGAGGGAGAAATCGCAGTAATAGTTTTCTCATTGGGTGCTGGTGGAGTTACACGTACATTTTCATTGTCTGCATGAGATACAGTTGTAGCCATAATATTTATTGATGATATTTGGTTAGATGTCTCTGAATCTAAGAAAAAAAATGGCAATCATTGTATATCCTAATTGAACTCAGTTAAGTGTTGATTCCCCTTTCAATTTATAGCATGCATATCTTCTGACTCACCACAAACACACAGAAAATGATCAATATGGTAACATTTATAATAAAGAGATTGCATCATGAGGCACTTGATAGCTAGTTGCACATGGCTCATACTTTTAGGTTTAATCAGTAAATTCCACTTTTTACTTTGAAAGCAATGCATAAAGGTATTAGAATCAAGCAGTGATATTGTGGAGATCCTGGTGGCCAAGGAAGTTTTAGATGACACACGGGCTAAAGGAGAGGCTGTGGAGTAGACAGAGGAGACTTCATCCTGAAAGAGACCAGGGGCTCAAGAGGGAAGTCCTTTGGAAGAGGATTGGTCCAACCCTGAGCTGGAGAGTGCCAGTATCCCCGTATGTGCTCTGGACACCAGAACTTTGCTGTGGAATAGAATGCAATCAGTGTAAGACCCCTAAGACCAAGAACTTCCTTCTGCCACCCTTCCCACCTCCGTATGATGACTGTGGGTCTGATAGCATGTGAGGAAGAGGAGGAGGACTTATGGACCCTGGTGGACCTGGAGGAATGTTCAGATGTGGAGAGAAAGGTGGCTTCTGAGGTTGCCCTTTCTTGGACTGAGGTAGTTTTTGTGGAGGAAGATATTTTGATTCTGTTGGATCTCCTGGACCTTCCATGGGAGGAAGAACAGGCAGATATGAAGAACTTGGGATAAGGGATAAAGGGGAGCACCTTCAGGAATGTAGAGGCCCACCCTACTAGAGACCTGCAGAGCTTCACTGACTATCAGATTTGTTTTTAAAACATAAAGTATTTTTAATGTATGATCCCGTATTTATATTGTTGGCAGCAACATTATTATCATTCCTTGTCTGTACTTTAGTATTGTCACCATTTGTGAAGAAACATTAAAACAAGAGGTGAAAAAATTAACAATAATAGAACTTCTATACTTACCTTTAATCCCCTCACTGTCAGGAGGAACAGGTAGACCTCTGGGTAATGTGTCAATATCTGTGGGGCATGTCATCCCACTGAGGGAGAAATTGTCTGGTTCTGCCTCTTTTCTGCCCCCATCTTCGGTTACATTTTGCTGAGAACCGGTAGTTTTCTCTTCATATGAATTACAAAATGAAGTTTCATAGTAAACTAGAACCATGTCTTCTCCAAATATATGTCTTGAGTTTTTAATAAGAAAAGTGACAAATGAAACCTGTGACAGAAATGGGGCAAATACAGAGGGTCTTGAAATCACATTTGATATATGAGTCTTGTAGCCTAAAAATATGCAGTGCAAAATTCTCAGAGTCAGCTGTTATAAGATAAAGGGGGGATTTTGTTAGAAATGTAAAAGTTGATTTTGAGATCAGATGTTCAAATATGATCATCACAGTGCAATACTACAGAACAAGATTATTCCCAGTTTTCCTATTGCGATGGGTAGTATATACTGTCAACCTGAGTAATTTTAATTCCACTTGTCACCCGCATGGCTGAGCATGCTGGGAAAGGATGCTCATAGAAACACACAACTCAGAAGGGAATGTAGCACATCTGAATGGGGGCACCGTCCTATTGAATGTTCCCATTCAGGGCTTTAAAGGAAGACAGAGGCAAAACAAACTAAGCAGCAGCAATCATGATTCTCTGATTTCTCAGTGCAGACTCAATGGTAAAAGCATCATCCACAGGACTGTTGTATTGAGATGCATTTGAAATAAGGCCTTTTTGGAGAGAACTGAGTAAGTCTGTTTCTGCAATGCCAGTTTTAATGACCCTATCTTTTTCTCCTGGCCTTTTATTCTGCACAACATGAGGAAAAGATTTTTCTGAGTTATGCTTTCCTCTAATGTACTCCTTACAGGTCCAAAAGCATTTGCTCAATTAATAACTCAAAAAATCAAATACCGTGAATCAAATAACCATTATATATATATACATATATATATTCTACATATATATTCTACATATATATTCTACATATATATATTCTACAAATTCAGGTATTCAATTATAGTATATGAAATGTATGTACCATAAAACATGTTCACCAGAATTTCTCTAAACCAACCATAATTAGCAACTAACTAATCACACTATCAGGCCTAATAACAACCATATCTGTTAAAAGGAATCATATTGCCTTTGTTATAGTTGAGGAAACCACCTTGGAATCAAGTAGAAGTTCACACATTCTTCAGTGATAAAATGAGGATTCAGTTTTGATTGCTGGACCCAGCACCCATGACTTTGTATCATTTCATAGCATTTACTCTCAGTGGGTTAGCTTAAGGATAGGATATTTTAAATCCTCACTGACAAAAGACAGAATCATTGAGTTCAAATAGCCACTTTCAGTCTAATTACTTAAAATGCACAAAGGATTCTTCCTCCCCAGGGGAACATAATGCAAGGGTATATTTATTTAAAAACAAAACAAAACCAAAACACACTTTCAGGATAATCCTCTGTTCCCTTCTCTTTGTAAAAGCTTGTTAACCTTATGCCTAAATATATGTATCATTACCTTTCTGGTAATATCCTCCCTGAATCCCGAACCCGGTCTCCAGAGCAAAATCGGGGCGAGGCATGCAGCTAACCGATCACTGGACATCAGGTTCTTTTCCGAATTTTTGTTAATTGTGTGTAGTATTCTGAACAGTTTTGTGATGAGAAGGGCATTCACGTGAGGTACTTTCTCTAGAAGACTGAACCCAACAACAAGTTATTTTCAAATAGTAAATTTTACTCATTGATTTAAAAAGTAAAGAATGGCATCTTATTAATGGTTTTATGAGAATAAAATGAAAGTAGGAATGTTCTTGGAATATTTCTCCAAATTTAGATGTCTACATGTGAAACAATGCAAATGGATCCATATTTATCACCCTGCGCAACACTAAAGTCCAAGTGGATAAAAGACTTCATCATAAAAGCAGACACACAAACCTGTTATTAGAAAAAGTGGGGAAGAGCCTTGACCTCCTTGACAAAAGGAGATGACTTCCTGAACAGAACAAGAACAGCAGAGTCTCTAAGATCAACAATCAATAAATGGGGCCTCATGAAATGTAAAAGCTTCTGTAAAGCAAAGGACACTCTAATCAGAACAAAATGACAGCCTACAGACTGGGAAAGGATCTTTACCAACCCTATACCTGCCAGAGATATAATATCTAGGATATATAAAGAACTAAAGAAGTTAAAGGGCAGCAAATCAAGCAATCCAATTAAAAAAGGGGTACAAAACTAAACAGAATTCTCAGTAGAGGAATACTGAATGGCAGAAAAACACTTAAAGAGATGCTACGATGGAGCAGCTGAGAGTGGCCATTGTCACGGTGAATTCTACCAGAGTGGACGCAGAACTAGCCACAGGATTATCATCATGGATTGCTGCAGCCATGAATCATCTGAAGGAATGGGCGGGCATGGGAGCATTAGCAGGCCTTCTGGTGTTGGTCTCCTTGGTTTGCCTGTGGCATATATGCAAGATTAGAGTCTCACAACAGAGTAATGCAGCCATGACCATTCAGGCCTTTACAGCCATTGAAGCAGGACAGTCTCCCCAAGCATGGTTGGCTACCATAAAAAGCTAAAATGTTACACTCAAATGCGAGGCTAAGCACTGCACTCAGGGTCAGCTGCTTTGGACCCAGAGAAGAGCATGTCTGATTGCATGCGGGTTGATGCCCCAGGTCCCGCCTCTGAGAAAAAGGTATTGGTCGGGTCTGATGCTCTTTGGGTGGATGACACCTAAATGAACATCAGTACAAAGTCCCAATTTATTTCTAATATCAGAGATCAGACCTCTACTCTTGCCTGATGCGTCTAAAACAAAAAGGGGGAACTGTAGAGAGCTGTGTAATGCCGCCCCTTAAAGATGGTGCTGGTTTCTGCCTTCCACCTTCTCGATGGTGAGTCCTCTCTGTCAGGAACAACTCCACATTTGGCTAAGGCTGACGATCTGGCTTGCTTCCATGTATGTGGACCTATCTGCATTGCCCACGTGACATGCTGGGGTTGGCTACCCAGAGGCTATTTAAGCTGTGGGCTGGCTTTCCCCAGGGTCAGATGATTGTTCAAGGTTCCTGAATAAACTGCATTGAAAAAAAAAAAAAGAGAGATGCTCAATATCTTTAGTCATCAGGGAAATGCAAATCAGAAGGACCCTGAGATTTTACCTTATACCAAAATTCAGGATTGCTAAGAATAAAAACTCAAGTGACAACACATGTTTGAGAGGATGTGGGAAAAGGGGAACCCTCCTCTACTGCTGGTGGGAATATCAACTTGTACAACCACTTTAGAAATCAATCTGGTGCTTTCTGAGAATATTAGGAATAATACTAGCTCAAGATCCAGCTATACCAATCCTAGACATATATCCAAATATGATCAAGTATACAACAAGGACATTTGCTCAACCATGTTTGTAGCAGCTTTATTTGTAATAGCCAGAATCAGGAAATAACCCAGATGTCCTTCAATTGAGGCATGGATACAGAAATTGTGGTACATTTACACAATGGGATGTTACTCAGCAATTAAAAACAAGGAAATCATGAAGCTTTCAGGCAAATGGTGGGAACTAGAAAAGATCATCCTGAGTGAGCCATCCCAGAAATACAAAGACACACATGGTATATATGCACATATAAGTGGATATTAGAAGTATAATATATCGTACACATACTAAAACTTGTGCTCCCTAAGAAGCTAAGGAAGAAATAAGGCCTTAGGAAAGATGCTCAATTCTCATTCAGAAAGGCCAGCAGATAGACATTGGAAGATTTTGAAAACAAGGAACAAGGCAGGAGCCTACCACAGAAGGCCTCTGAAGCTACTCAGCAGGGTATCAAAGCAGATACTGAGACCCTTAGCCAAGCTTTGGGCAGAATGTTGGGAATCCTCTGAAAGAAGGGGGAGAAAGAAAGACCTGAATGGGAGTGGACCTCTACAAGGAGAGCAATAGAAACAAAAAGGCTGGGCACAAAGGTCTTTTTCTAAGATTGATATTCTGACCAATGTCCATTCAAGGAGATAAACTGAACTGTTGCACAGATGTTTCCCATGGCAGCTCAGTCTCCAAATGGACCGCATAGTAAGGGGAACAGGGGCTGTCTCTGACATGAACTCAATGGCTTGCTCTTTGATCACCTTCCCCTGAAGCAGGGCACTCTTACAGGTCACAGCAGAAAACAATGCTGACAGTCCTGATGAGACATCATAGGCTAAGGTCAGGCAGAAGAGTAGGAGGACCTCCCCAATCAGTGGACTGGAGAAGGGACATGTGAGAAGAAGAGAAAGTGAGGGCAGGATTGGGAGGAGAGGAGGGATGGGCCTACAGCTGGGATACAAACAATAAAAAAGAAACAAACAATAAAAAAGAAAAACAAATTTAATTGCTGTATGAATCCTGAGATTATAAGCATGTGACTCACCATATGACTCTTCTTAAAATATCTTTCTGGTGTGTAAACAATTGGCAGTTTTATTGGCAGTAATTACTTTTACTAAGAAATTCTCTGATATGTATTCTAATGTGACTAAGCAAACATTATGTCTATTTTTGTTGATGTTTAGAAAATTAGCAGGGCATTACCTCTTTACAGCAGCGAATTGCTCCTCTTCTTTGTGGTGGTCAAGCACACCAAGCCACTCTTCATAGAGTCCAGCTGTCATCAGACTATTTTCAATGTTTTGTAAAAACTCCTTATATACATAGAAAGGAAATATTGTGTGGAAAAATACAAATTAAAGAAATTACACAAACTACTCTAAAGTATAAATTAAATTAGAGCAAAACTTTTGTCATAGCTCTCAACCTGTGCCTAAGGTAGAACCTTCACTGACATGGAGGTCCACTAAGTTTGGCCCATCAAAACTAGAAAAGTAAAAGCAGATTTTTCAGTAGTTCTGCTAATGCAGAGAGATCTTCCCTTGGTTCAAAAGGCAGCTGAGCCAACTAGCACACACTGTGGGAACAATATACCAGCCCAATTCCTATTTTTAAATGACATCAAGAGACACACTGTGGTAAATTCTGCAGGTCAAAGGTTTTTGCTTTTAACCTTAATGGTTCTGAATTAAGAGATCTAACTGCATGTGTCCATGTATTCATAAGCAAAGGCTGAGTGAGCCTGGACTTACTCTCTTGTACTTTATACTTTGAGAGGAAATGGTTCTAGTGACATCCTGTAAGTGGTGGAGAAAATGGAATGTGTATGTTTTTATAAAGACTATGAACAAATATCAGAAACCTGGTAATGTGACACTTTGTGATCCATACTGGAATGAGTGTATAAACTCAGAGCTCAGGACTGAAAAACAACAATCTCAAGTTACAGCTCAACCTTGGAGATAGAGCAAAAGTCTGGATAATTCTTTGCTAGGAAAAACTCAGGGGAACCTTCCTGCTGAGTCATTCAAAATTAGGGAGAAGATTTCAAATCACCTTGATAGTTTCCAAACACATGCCTTAAAAAAAAAAAAAAAAAAAAAAACTCTTTAATTACACTTTATTCAGTTTGTATCACCCCATAAACCCCTCTCCTCCCCTCCTAATCTCACCTTCTCACCACCTTTTCTTCATGCATATCCCTCCCCAAGTCCACTGATAGGGGAGGTCTCCCTCTCCTTCCTTCCTTCCCCCATCTATCAGATCTCATCAGGAGTGGCTGCATTGTCACCCTCTGTGGCCTGGTAAGGTTGCTCCCCCCTAAGGGGTCAGTGGTCAAAGAGCAGGCCAATCAGTTTATGTCAGAGGCAGTCCCTCTTCCCATTACTATGGAACCCACTTGGACACTGAACTGCCATGGGCTACATCTGTGCAGGGGTTCTAGGTTATCTCCATGCATGGGACTTGGTTGGAGTATGAGTCTCTGGAAAGACCCCTGTGTTCAAATTATATGGTTCTGTTGCTCTCCTTGTGTGGTTCACGTCCTCTCCATATCTTAGCATTTCCCACTTCTTTCATAAGATTCCATGCACTTTGCTCAACAGAGATTAGAATGCAGACTTTCCAAAGTGACTACGTGCAGAAAATGTTTCTGGTGTGACATGACAAAAAACTGAGCAGAATTCATAGCTCATAACACTGAAGGGCACACACATCGAGGCATCTCTTAAGACAAACATCGAAGTGAAAGGTTTGAAGATGGGAAGAGTTATGGTCAGTAAGTGAATGAAGCTCTTTGTAAGCCTCCCAATTTGTTTTCATTATACAATAATTGCACATTTAATTATACAATAATTGCAAAAAATTCTTGCTTATTGTTTAAAAATTTATATATTCTAAACTTGGGCAGGCACAGTTTTAATTGAGGAGGAAGGAGAGACATAAATATAGAAGTATAGAAAGTGTGCAGGCAAAAGTCACACAAGTTGTTTGAAAAAAATCTATAAAAAATCATATTCTTTTACTTAGCAAACTTACATATAAATCACATTAGATTATTTATAATAAGTATACATACATAAAAATTAAAATTTGGTTTAACAATGCTCCACACAATGGACAGAGACTAATAAACATCCCAGAACCAGGCATGAAAAATTATAGTTGATGTGGTTCAAAGGAGTCTAAGAGAGTCTCCTAAGTAGACCTGCTATTCTTGCTACCCTTGGTTATGTCGCAGAAGATGAAGATAAGTCTCCATTGCTGAAGACACCATGCGCTTCAGATTTAGAAGATGGAAGATCCTAGCTGGGTCTGATATGTAAAGCTCCTCACTGAGGACTAGGTTTAGCAGTATTCAAAGGTGCTATGCAAGCTACAGTAGGGGCTGGGGACAGCAAAGAGTAATCCTACCCAACTGCATCTATGAACTGCAACAAGACAAGGTGGTAAGTAATTGTGTAATTTCTCAGCAGCAGGAAACCATGCCTACGACTGGAAACTTTGTACCTAAAATCATGCCTATTAAAGGAGAAGGCCTTGTCCTAAAGACATTCTAAATAGTTAAGCTAATATACACAGATAATGTAGCTCTTACCCCTTCATCAATGGTCCTCTTTGAGACTATTAGAGAAAACCATAGCTGTACAAAATACAAAGAATAAATGTTCCCGTGGTTCATAGCCCAATGAACATATATGCAAGGTAACTCCTGAACAGTGGGCTCAGGGAACTTTAGTTAAAAAACTTGGAAAGGCTATAAAACTCAAGATCAGATTATCTATCTTAAATCTGAGTCTTCTAGAAATGAGGGGCAGACCTTATTCATGGTAGTCCAACAACATGGCTGCTTCAACAATACCTGACGAAAAACATCATCCACGTTAGTTGGATGAAGAAATGTCATGAAGCCAAACTTTAGACAAAGAATTATATGCACATAAATACTAATGAGTGTGAGAAAATTACTTCTTCCTGAAGATAAACTCCTAAATGGTGATCCAATACTAAATGGTTAGCTCAGAAATAATACATACACTACCAACCATAATGGGACTCATCAGGATGTTTAACATATTAATGGATTTATATGTATTTTTATAATAAAAACAATTAAAGAAATGGGCCATGTATTTGATAAGGAAGCAGGAGGATGTGGAGAAATATCTTAAAACAAAGAAATGGAAGAAATAAAATGTTGTAATAGAATTTTAATTTTAATTTTAATAATGAAACACAAATATTTTATGGAGCTGAAAGGATATCTCAGTGATTAAGAATGCCTGTTTCCTAAACATGAAGATTTGTATTTGAGTACTAGTTGTGTGTGTGTGTGTGCGTGTGCGTGAAAGAGAGATCATGAGATCTTAAAGGGATTTGTAATGAAGATACATTTGATGGAGAGATGTACTGTATATTCAGGAATAAAAACCTGTCTCTCAGAAACAAACTAGTGACAGTAATTGAAGAACACTGGTACCAATGGCATGCGACTAGGCATGCATACCAGGCAACACATATGAATATGAAATGACCCCCACACACTATTATTATTTTGAAATAATATGTGTCCCATATGTCCTCATGTGTCCCATGAGGAGGATGGAATATTCTTCATTACTTTAGAGTTTATGATGGCTGTTTTATGCTGGAATCCTTATTCCTAAAGTTGTGAATATGAGGGGAAGCTTTGAAGTTACCAGATTTCTTCCAGTGGTATCTACTATCAATCAGG
Source organism: Meriones unguiculatus (assembly GCF_030254825.1). NCBI lineage: Eukaryota > Metazoa > Chordata > Mammalia > Rodentia > Muridae > Meriones > Meriones unguiculatus. The sequence continues at coordinate 175,584,350 of NC_083350.1, read as the reverse complement.
TAATGCAGGAAACTTCTCACAGAGACCTAGAGGAACCCTGAGGGTGGATGACACAAGGAATCACCCTACCTTTAGGATTGAAGTGACGACATGAACATCTTCGTTTTTTAAGTTTACATGCTTCCCACAGTCTAGTTTGTCTTTAAGAATTTTGCATGTAGTGATGTTGGCTGACAACATGAAAATACCCTCAGTGTTTGGACCTTTCTCTTTGATGATGTACAGCATGTCCTGAGAGGAAGAAAAGGAAGTACCTGTCATTCCATCTATAGCACCTGGCACTCTTGCTTCCTATGAACCAGACCAACCCTGCTCACGGGTGCAATGCAAAAGTTGGCATGGATGAAGAGAACCTTGAACTGCTTTGTTGCCTCCATCTCTTGTTGTTCTTATACCACCTTAAGGATAACTCTGAAGCTCCAGGCAACATTTTCTCATCAGGTTTTTGACTATAGTAAAGTGACTAAACCCACCTTTCCCAATACCTGTATCAGTGAATAGCCCTCTTTTACCTCCCTATTCTGAAGTCAACCCTTTGAATTTTGATTGTTTCTCCTTTTGAGGACAGAACTGAAGGCTAGGGAGGGGGTATTTAAGAAGCAGATCTTATCCTTAGGATAGCCAGAAAAGAACATTGTAGGACCCACCGCTACTGCACCGGGCAGCTTGCCGTCCTTACAGATGGCAACCAACTCTTTCCCAAACAATTGTCCATGTTTTTCCAATGTCTGGCCTGTGCACATTTTGTCAAGGTGGGGCACAGAGCCCTTTTGGAACAGCGAACTCTTGCATGGCCATTTTTTCTTAAGGTTTTTTTCCTCCACATCTGAAGACAGAATGAGATTATTACATGGAGTAGTGCAATTAACACACCCGTAAAAATACAAAACAGTTACAATTACATCAGGTGCCTTTGGCAATGAACAAATGCATTATTTGTAATAGAACATTCCCCACATACTAATATTGGTTAGTCATCCTATATTGTGTGGATATCCTTTTCCTTATACTCTATACTGTCATTAATATTAGAGAAGTGAGTTTTGCCAGTTGGAATAATCACAAGACGATCCTGGATAACTATCACATTGCATCAGGAGGTACTTAATACACATTTGAACCAGCTTTCTGAGTTCTATGTACAGTCAGTTGCTTCAGTGGTCATATCCTTTTCTACCTTCATTGGTCTTCAGTTTATAAAGTTTTCTATTGTCCTCAAATGTTACAGTGTGTCTCCTCCCCTTCTTAATTTTCTTGCTACGTCAAATTTCATTAATCATCAGCATGTGCCCTTCATGAGAACACATACAGGACTACTTTTGTCTTCCAGACTCTGGACCCTTGTTCCCATAGGATTAGTTCAACTTTGAGATCAAAGTTTCTTTGCGGGGCCTGGAGAGATGGCTCAGCAGTAAAGAGCATTAGCTCTTCTCCCAAAGGTCCTGAGTTCAGTTCTCAGCAACATCAAGGAGGCTAGCCACCACCTATACTGTGATTGGTTTCTTTTGTTTGCCAGGAAGGCATAATTTCAGATACAGCATTCACTTACAGAAAATAAATAAAGGAATAGATCTTTTAAAGTATTTCTTTTGCTCATCTAAGATTTATTTTACAATATGAGAACAAATTGAAATCTTTCTTCATATCTAAATACAATATTTTTTTGAATTTTATTTCATTCTTATCAGTTATATTTTATTAACTCTGTATCCCAGCCTTGTCCCGATCCCTCATTCCCTCCCAGTCCCTCCCTCCCTCCCTCATCTCCAAAGTGAGGGAAACGAGGACTATTTCTAACATGAACTGAATGATTGGCTCTTTGGCCCCTCCACCCCCCAAGGGAGGAGCAGTCCTTTTAGGCCACAGAGGAGGGCTTTGCAGACAGTCCTGAAGATACCTGATAAAACAGGATCAGATGAATGGGGAGGAGGTCCCCCCCTATCAGTGGACTTGCAAATTGAAATCTTAAATAAGAAACTTAGAACAAATGCATTAAGAGTAAAAAAAAATAGTCATAAAACATATTATAGTTTTCCAAAGAGTAGCAAGTACTAGGTGGCTGTCAAACAAAAAATAGTCAGGCCTGAACACACAAGTAGTATTGGATGGATGAATAATATGTGTGAGTGTGTTTGCGTGTGTGTGTGTGTGTGTGTGTGTGTGTGTGTGTGCACGAGTGTTCAAATATATACATATGCCAACTAGAAGACAAGAAATTAAAAGCAAGCAAGGGAAGTTCATAGGAGGATTGGGAAAAGGACAGCAAAGGAGAATATGGAATGAAAGCATATTATAATTTGTAAAAAGAGTAAAATAAATTCAAATACTCCAGTGCATAAATATTAGGTCCATTTCATGTCTATAGCTAGGTTAGAAGACATGTGAAACATCCTTGATATGGGAATTGAAGTGAGCTTAGAGGCTGGCCTTGAAGTATAAAGCCATTTTCACTCAAGCCCAGAAATAAACTATCTTCAGTTCCATACATTTAACTTTCCTGTATAGCATTCATTACAAGTTTATCTACTTGCAGTTATTAGATCATTTTCTCCTCTGATCATGAAACCCAAGGAAAAAGGAACATATGAGAATTCAGGTCTTAGAAATCATATTCTCATGGGACAAAAGATGTGTGCACATACAATTTTGTATACACAGTGCCTTGGCATTCCTCCCTATGTTGACTATCTGCCTGAAAGATGGAAATGAATAGTTCTCCCTAAATCTTATGAAAGAAGGGGGAGATAAAAGACCTGGAGGGGACAGGAGCTACACAGGAAAACAACAGAACCAAAAAATCTGGGCATAAGAGTCTTTTCTGAAACTGATACTCCAACCAAGGACCATGCACGGAGATAAGCTAGAATCCCTGTACAGATGTAGCCCATGGCATCTCAGTGTCCAAATGGGTTTCCTAGTAAGGGGAACAGGGACTCTCTCTGACAAGAACTCAGTTGTCTGGCTCTTTGATCACCTATCCCTGACGGGGGAAGCAGCCTTGCCAGGCCAGAGGAAGACAATGCTGCCAATCCTGATAAGACCTGATAAGCTATGGTCACAGAGAATTGGAGGACCACAACCCCTCTCAGTGGACTATGGCAGGAGCATGGGAGGAGAAGAGAAGAAATGGTTGGAATGGGAGGGACAGAGGGAGGGGGCTACAGCTGGGATACAAAATGAGTAAATTGTAATTAACAAATAAATAATTAATAAAAGTTCTCCCTAAAAACAAGCTGAGTCTGGGTACCACAATTTAGAGTGCTCTTAAGCCTGACCTGGGCTGTATTGCTGTTTTTTTTATGTTTGTTTGTTTTGTCTTGTTTTGTTTTGTTTTCTATGGTGCTCCTTTCCCAAGCAAGAAAATGACACCAGATATTGAAATATTCTACAGAATAGAAGTGGGAACTGAAAAAGGGCACTCCAAGGAAGCATGAACTCACTGCTCTGCTCTTGTTTTCTTGCAGAGTATTTCGGTTTTAATATGAAGCGTCCCTCATTATTCCAGTTGTCATGATTCCCGCAAACCCCAGGCAGGGATGGAAATGCTGTGTTACTCCTTTCCTGTTGACTGAAGGTGTTTTGTATGCTGTTCAAAATCACATCATGGAGGATCTCATGTCCTATGGGGAGACAATGTAAATATAAAACTGCTGGTAACAAGTGTGAACAAACCTGCCAATAGGATTTAGCATGCAGTGCTGTATATTATTTCCCTTGTGCTTAGGGGCACAGTACAATGGACACCCTAGAGCATTAGGACTCTCTGGGATACTCTGATAAGGTAAGCATGTGTAACTGAGAACTCATAAAAGTTGGGAAGAAAAATGAAAACTTTTCACTTGGTTTGGAGAACATAGGTCCATCACTAAACCTTGTGTTTGTAGATTTGGGCTTTTGTTGTTTTCCCCTTTGACAGTTTTAAAGGCTTCCAGCATCAACCTTGGTATCAGTAAAATTCTTACACCCTAAGAAGCTTTTTTTTAATTTGTGCTTATTTATGTTAATCAGTTTGAATATTTTCCACCCCTTGTATATAATAAAAAGAAAGATGTTTTTATGGTTTGGAGGCTTGCACTCTTTAAGTAATTCTATTAGCGCTGTCAAGCACTGCTTTGTACATTTTTTTTCTCTTAATGATGTCTGCCACATTTGTAAAGAATCCATTTCCATTCCCAGAATGAGGACAGTGTTCTCAGGAGCAGTGACATGGGATGGCTTCTCCTCCCTGAGTTGCTGTTCTTTCTGTCAATGGTCAGGTTGATGCTGTTTGCTGTACAAAACACATTTAGCTTCCTGGACACACAGCATTCCTATAATTTTCTAGTGGGGGGCACGGCTCTTAGAGAGTCAGTCCTAATGATGAGGCAGAGGAAAGGTGCATGTGATAGCCAATTTCATTCAGAGAATCGGAGTCACTTGGGTAGAGTCTACAACCACAAGGACAAGCAGCAGGATGCCAAAATATGTTTTTCCATAGAGGCATGTGAATAACAACAGTTGAAACAAATTTAGTCCTATTTGCTACACCTGGGAGGGGCCTAAGGGTCTCCCCAGTTCCTCAGAAGAGGGGAAGTGTGTTTGTAGGAGGGAGGGTGGGACTGGGAGGAGAGATAGGAGTTAACTACAACATACATGTAAATTGAATAAATAATTTAATTAAAAAGAATGTCTTTAGTTGGAGGGTCAGTCTCAGAAAAGACCCTTGGGCCCAGAATTTTTGGTTCAGTTGCTCTTCTTGTGGAGCTTTTGTCCTGTTCAGGTTTTTCTATCTCCCTCTTTTTCACCAAGGATCATTCATGGAGATAACCTAGAACCCCCTACACAGATGTAGACCATGGCAGCTCAGTGTCTAAGTGGGTTCACCCTGTAAGGGGAGTGGGGGCTGTCTCTGACATGAAATCAGTGGCTGCCACTTTGATCACCTCCCTCTCAAGGAGGGAGACAACCTTACCAGGCCACAGAGGAAGACAATGCAGCCACTCCTGATGAGACCTAATAGACTAGGATCAGATGGAAGGGGAGGAGGTCCTCCCCTATCAGTGGACTGGAGGAGGAGTATGATTGGAGAAGAGTGAAGGAAGTTGGGATTGGAAGGGAAAGAGGGAGGGGGCTACAAGTGTGATACAAAGTTAATAAACTGTAATTAATTAAAAATGTAAAATATAAACTAGTTTTAAAAATGGCAGGCTTGTTAGATCATTGGTGTTTTCCGATTCAGAATTCTTATAGTAATGCATTCGTTGATTTTACTAATATTACATATTTGTCAATTATCTGGTGAAAATTTCTAGAAAATCACAGCATATGAAATAGCAAGTGATTCAGTCGTGAAGGCTCCAGGAATATGAACATGTTTTCTCATGCAATGGGAGGAAATACTGATAGTGGAGAGATTGTGAAAATTTTTAAATGGATTCAGAGAAATTGCTAGATTTCAGATTTGCTTTCCCAAACTGAATCCACATTTTTGGGAGTATACAGAATATTTTTAAAGGTGTTAATTTTAATTTTAGACTTATTTATGTATGTGAGTGTTTAGCTGACAAGTATATCTGTGTACCATGTTGTGCCTGGTGCCTGAGCTGGTCAAAAGAGAGAAGCAAATCCTTATGAAGCTTTGGATGCCTGTGAGCTACCATGTGGATGCTGGGAGCCACTGAGACACCTCTCTAGCTGGCTAGATTTTCTTTAATGTTCAACAAATGATTTTTTTTTCACCAGAAACATGACAATGAATGTTTTGTTTTGTTTGTCTTTTCAGAAAACTTCTGTTTCTCAAATGGATAAAGCACAGGAAAATGTGAGTTAATTTTTCACCACACCTTAGAATGTTACATAAAGAAAACTTACCATGTGTCTGAATGTTATATTAAATTGTTGTCAATTATTACTTAAATGAATGAAATGATTTCTCAGCTTCACTGTTTTTAATGTGTATGTAACTTTAAGAGTAAAAAATGTAAAGACTGAGAATTCAAGTTTAGTCCACTGAACTCGGACATTCCTGCTACTCACCTTGCAGTGGTCTGGGAGCTTCTTTATGGCCACAGCAGAACCATAGCTGGTAATCTTGAACATTCTGGGCGGTTAAAAAAGAATCACAAGTGATCTGACAGTGGCCTCTTGAAGGGTCTTTTCATTTCTTTCCTAATCATTTTCCATCCTTCTAGCAGGAATGTTTGTAAGAGCAGTATTCATGATTTGCCTTCTGACCACAGGTTTGAGTAAATAGGGCTGATTTCAGGAGAAAACCCTGAGTATTTGCCTTTCATCTCTGATGGAGCCTAGATCTACTGACCGTAATTGAATCTTAATTTTATAGGCTAAGAATTTCCATTCAGCCATACATACTAACCAATAATATGGTTAAATAAGATTTCTTATGTCTGTCTCTCCAGCCTGCAAATGAAACATTGAACTATAATTTGACACTTACACATAATATAGTACCCAGGGTGTCATACACCCACAGTGGCTATGATGTCTTTTGTAAATTCAGCAGACTGAACAATATAGTAAAAATTCAAACAAACAAAGAGAAAAAGGACAGACAGAAGAAAAAGAAAAACAGGAAAACAAACAAACAAAAAAGAAACAGGGAAGCTTTCAGAGAACCTAAGGGGGAAAAATTGTTTTCGCTTTCATTAGAGATGGTCAGTCTATGCAGCAGGAGGATATGTGTCCAACCTGGAATATTGTCCAGATGCTGAAAACAAGTTCCACAACATAGCTACTGCTCACAGTGCCATGCATCCATTTGAAACAGTCATTTAAATAGAATGTTTAAATATTTAGCACCTTAAAACTGGCTAAAGTGAAAATATGCTGTAATTGGAGTAGTCATTAATTTTACTTTATTGTTTATTCCTGATTATAAACCATTGTCATGTCCTATAAGATTCTTAAGTGTTAAAACTAGCAGTCATACACACTCAGGTAGAAACCCACACCACATCCCACCTGTACCTCGACAAACACACACAAATGCAGATAGAAAGAGGGGAAGAGACAGAAACAGAGAGAGAAACACAGAGACAGAGAGACACCCTCACAGAGATCTACAAACGCATATAAGGTGATGCAGAAGGACATATGCACATACAGAGATACATACCCAGATAGAGACGCATAATTACACAGAGATATACATGCATATTTAAAACAGAAAGAAAAGGTCATACACACATATTTATGCAGAAAGAATAGAGACAGAAATACACAGAGACATGTTTATTAATGATTTACTAAAGATTAAAAAAAATAAAACATCCAAAAGATATACACCTGTACCTGAACACAGACAAGAATGAAAAAAGAAGAAATGGGATAAGAGAAGAAATTATAGCAAAGAGGGAGTACAATGAAATTTAAAAGAAAAGAAAAACCTACTTTCCTCTAAGATTGGCATCCTTTAAACCAGATATGTGCTTATGGCCAAGGAACCTCAATTATGTATTACTATCAATGTTTATTATCTAGTGAAACTAAAAGTGTAGCTCAATGCCATTGGGCAATGAATTTATGTAACATGAACCTTAGACAACAATTCAAAAAACAAAGTCCCTCTAAAGACTATTATATCTTAGATGCTTTTATATCCAAAAGGATATTGTAAAATATGATTGGAAAATTTGTCATAATCCAGTATCTTCTGAATCTATTTATATGCACATCTGCACATATTCAGAAATCAAAAACAACATTCAATGTTAATTTAAAGTAGTTTGAAAGTAACTTACATGCATTCCTATCATTGTTACTACCTTCTTCATAATTTCATTCACAGAATCCATGTTTGTTGCTGTTAAATGTAATGGCTATAAAAGTACAGAGAAAACATGTTATGACATAACTTAAATCACATGATTATACAATTAGTTATTATTAATCATTACTTACAATGTACAACCTGTAATAGCAAAGCTAATGTAGTCTAAATACTTTTATTTTTTTCAATTTTTATACATCAACTCTGCAAGGCTGTCAGTCTCACAAATATATCTAAATTAAGTGCTTGGGTAACAGGTACTCAAACATAACAGGTAAAATTTCATGTATGATGAAGGCAGACTGAGGAGCCATGGGTGCTGGAACTCCTCTTTTCTTTCATCATGGCAGCAGGGGTTGGGGTCAGTAGAAACAGAGCAGAACTGTTTGCTGCCTCCCTGACTGTACTTCCACCATTTTCCTAATTTACTTTCATGCACTGCGTGTGCTCAGTTCTAGGACAATCGGGATAAGAAGTGAACTTTAAGCCAATATGAATATTTTCTCCATATCAGTCGATATACAATGTTGAAATCTGTTGCAGTAATAGCTATGAAACTCCTCCATTTCCTACTCTTGAGAATAAACAAGGTGCTTATAATATTAGCTTTCTACTGTCTCTCATGTTTAAATCTGCCCCAGAGACCTAAGAAGACAGCCTGAAAACAATATATCGTAAATTCAAATGGTAGGAATTGATCTGAATTGACCACTGATATACTGAATTCTAATGTCAGCATAGAATATGACAGTGAGTAGAGAGACACACACACACATGCACACACACTTTTAAATACACACAAACAATGGTAAGAGTAATAATTTTAAAGATAAGTAAAGCTTCTGACAATTTTTTGATTATTTAAAAACTTATAATTTTTTTAATTGGTATTTTTATTAGAGTATCTTTTTATTTTCAGTGAATAAGATTTATTTATTTTATTAATTATACTTTATTCATTTTGTATCCCCCCATAAGCCCCTCCCTCCTCCCCTCCCGATCCCACCCTTCCTCCCCTTTCTGCATGCATGCCACTCCCCAAGTCCACTGATAGGTGAGGTTCTCCTCTCCTTTCTGATCTTAGTTTATCAGTTCACATCAAAAGTGGCTGCATTGTCCTCTACTGTGGCCTGGTAAGGCTGCTCCCCCCCAGAGGGAGGTGATCAAAGAGCAGGCCAATCAGATTATGTCAGAGGCAGTCCCTCTTCCCATTACTATGTAACCCACTTGGACACTGAACTGCCATGGGCTACATCTGTGCAGGGGTTCTAGGATATCTCCATGAATAGTCCTTGGTAGGAGTATGAGTCTCTGGGCAGTTCCCTGTGTTCATATTTTCTTGTTCTGTTGCTCTCCTTGTGGAGACAATTTTTTGATTATTTACAAACTTATAATTTTAACCAATGAATTATTTCATAGAAAAAAACACACATGTGATAGGGTAATAACATTTCATTCTCATCTTGTAAAATGTTGTGTTTTCAGAGAATTTGGAACATATTACCTACATTTGCACTGTATTAAAACCTGAATTATTTTTGCAATGACTTGTATATTTCTTTGTGATAGGATTTTGTGGTTTAAAAAAAAAACATTTCAAGAGACAGAGTCTTTTTAAGTCAAAAATTTCTAGAAATACTGCTTATCAAAGTATTAAAATAAAAATAAAACCTAAAGTCTTGGTATATATGTTAAAATAAATTTGATATATGATGACCCAGGGATATATATATATATATATATATATATATATATATATATATTTCTTTTTTTAAGTTTTTATTTAACTTTTATTAATTACACTTTATTCACTTTCTATCCCCCCATAAGCCCCTTCCTCCTCCCCTCCCGGTCCCACCCTCCCACCCCCTTCTTCATGATGCCCCTCCCCAAGTCCACTGATAGGGGAGGTCCTCCTCTCCTTCTTTCTGATCTTAGTCTATCAGTTCTCATCAGAAGGGGCTGCATTGTCATCTTCTGTGGCCTGGTAAGGCTGCTCCCCCCTCAGGGGGAGGTAATCAAAGAGCAGGCCAATCAGATTATGTCAGAGGCAGTTCCTCTTCCCATTACTATGTAACCCACTTGGACACTGAACTTAAAAGCGGAATGCTATGCCTTAAAGATTGACTGGTCTCTGCCTTCCACCTCTCTGATGGTGAGTGCTCTCTGTCACAAACAATTCCACATTTGGCTAAGGCTGAGGATCTGGCCTGCTTCCATGTATGTGGACCTATCTGCATTGCCCACGTAGCACGCTGGGGTTGGCTACCCAGAGGCTATTTAAGCTGTGGGCTGGCTTTCCCCAGGGTCAGATGATTGTTCAAGGTTCCTGAATAAACTGCATTGAAAAAAAAAAAAGTGAATACCATTGGAAGCTGGAGAAGAAAGGGAACAGGACAGGAGCCTACCACAGATGGCTTCTGAAAGACTCTACCCAGCAGGGTATTGAAGAAGATGTAGAGACTCATAGCAAAACTTTGGAGAGTTCAGAGAAGCTTACTGAAGAAGAGGGAGATAGAAAACCTGTATGGGACAGGAGCTCCACAAGGAGATCAACAGAGTTAAAAAATAATCTGGACCCAGAGTGACCTGCAGAATTCCAAGCAAGGACCATTCATGGAGAGGATGTAGACCCCCTGCTCAAATGTAGCTCCTAGGCAGCTCAGTTTCCAAGTGGGTTTCCTTAGTAATGGGAGCAGGGGCTGTCTTTGACATGAACTAAGTGGCCAGCTATTTGATCACGTTGTCCTAGGGTGTGCAGCTTTGACTAGCCACAGAGGAAGAAGATACAGTAAGACTTAAGGTCAGATAGAAAGGGAAGAGCATCTTCCCCATAAGTGGAATAGAGAAGGGGTATAGGGGGAGAAAAGGGAGGAAGGGTGGGACTGAAAAGACACAAGGGAGGGGTCTAGAGCTGAAATACAAAGTGAATAAATTGTGATGAATAATACAAAACTACAAAAAAGAGTAACGACCAACTTCACAAGAGCTTCTATGTACAAAATATGAAGAATAAGTTTTTATAAAATGCTCAGTGATGTAAAGGATATATTTTTAATGTAAAAAATTAAGTATAACTTATGATAGAAATAGAAAACCTGTAGTGCTGAAATTACACTTTAAAGTAACTTATCACTGAAAAACAGTGATACTTTTAATAATATAATTGATATCACTAAAAAGGCAAGAATTTAAAAACAGATTAAAGTCGTCTATGCATGTAGTGAAATTCTTTCTTCCAACCACAGCATAACCATGTCATTACAATGACTTGTAATGACAGTGCAGTTATTTGTTATGTACAAAATATTGAGTCGAAAATTCAGTATTTCATGTACTTGTAATTGAAGTCAAAAGGAAAGCCAGAGAGAAGAGTGAAGTGAACAAAAGAAAGCGTGAAGAGTTGGGGGATATTTTAGGAGTGACAATATGAGTAGGCAGTAGATTTGTATACATGTATAAAATTATCAAATAAAGATGAATTCAAAATTCCTCTTCATCAATGTGTTTAAAATATAAGCAGTGTATGAAGGATATATGTTGAATTCTAAGAACCATAATAACAACAGAAAAAAATGAGAGGTAAAAAGTCCTAAAGTAAGAATAGCTTAACAAAAATTTTCTAATTTGTCCATAGAAAGTATAAACAAACACACATACTTATATAACTACATATATATACATATATACATACATATATGTATATAAATACATATGAAAGATCATTGCTGACAACTCACAGGAGAATATGGAAAAAGAGGTATGAAGAACACATTACTTTGTGAACTAAAATTTCTTTATAATTAACACCTTGTTTACTCTAGTACAATTCCAACAGGAACACATTAGAAAATTGACTCTAAATGTGTTTTAATAGCCGTTAGCACTTATGAAGTTCAGAAACACAGTGATCCTTTTAGTCACACTATAACCAGGTATGACAGTAGGAAAGGTCTTCAGTGCTCTGCCTTCTAGATAATAGTTCAATTGGTGATCGACACTGAATCCAATTGTGGAACATAGAGCAAAAAAATGAAACTTGAAAGAATAGACAATTATCTTAATAGTATATCTCTGAATATTTAATACTCAAAGACAGACCAACTCTGTGGTATATGTGAGATCATGGGTTCTATCCTAAGCACTATACAGAGAGAAAATCTCTCTTTCTCTCTCTGACTCTCTCTCACACAAATTTTGTAAAGGTGATAAGTGAACAGAATTTACATGAAAAGATATCTTTATGCCTAGAGAATTAACTTGTATCTGAGGATAAGGAGCCATGACTATGTACCTGAGCTTCAAAATAAGGTGTGAGAATGCACAGTGAGAGAAAGAAAGAGCAGAAGTCAGAGTCACCAAACAGGTCAATATGAAGAGTGAATGTAATAATTGATAATACTTTGCTTAAAATTTGTTTATATTAATCTTTATGATTAGAAGTATTTATGATTAGACAGAAATATTTTAAAATATTAGCAACCATGGAAACACTACATGAGTCTATATATAAGCTATAAAAACTGGGAAAACAGTTGAATTCTAGGAGGAATGCTTGGATTGAAAATATATGTTGGTGGATTTAGCTGACTCAGTTTTCAGCCATTTAACAATAACAACAAAATTCTCATTTTTTTTTTTTTTGCAATCACTCCCTGAAATCTCACCTTTTCTCCTCCACCCATTTCCTGTATCTTTCTATTTACTCTACAGTCTCTCTTCTAGTCATGAATTTGGAATGTTAATTTTCATTTTATATTCACATACATTGACACAGCTTGGGATGTCCTCGGTAAAAATCTCCATTGAAAGAGTTTTCTTGTTGCCCTTCCTCGCATCACCAATAGTTCTGCTCAAATGCAATCAAAACACACAATACAGTAAGATGATTTGCTAGTAGAATATTTCATCATTATCATCTTATCTTTAAATACAAGACTATCAGTTCAGTGGTATGCATTATTGGATTAGGAGGTATTCAAAAATGTTTCAGAAAGAAAGACATGGTCAGGTAATACCATATTGACCTAGCAAGCAAAGCCAGTCTTCAAAATTTTTGCCTGCAAGAGAATGGCAGAAACCTGCTTGACTTCAAACTAGGAAGCAACAGATGTTTTGAGAACACGTGGTAACCTCTAGAGTACAGTAACCTCTACTGAGTGGAGAAGACAGTTCACTACAATGAAGAGCACAGCATGCAGAATTTCCTCAAAATTAAACAAAATAATCACTTTAACAGGAGACTTTAAAGTAATAGCCAGGAAACCTTAAATTAACAGCACATTTGGAGACAACTACCAAGTACATTGAATGCCATTCATATATCACTAAGGAATTAAAGTATGAACATGAGTAAAATACCTGTGGAGAAAATGACACCACCGCTCTTTCTGCTCCAAAGAACTATAATGTAAAAAGTGAATAAAAAAATTACACTATTGAAAAACACCAAAATTTTCACACTTTTTAAAATTATTACTATTTATCACAGTTTATTCACTTTGTATCCTGTCTCTGTCTCATGTCTCATCTCCTCCCTGTGCAACCCTCCCTCCTCCTTCTCTGCTTATGTCCCACCCCTAGTCCTCTGGTAGGGTAGGTCCTCCTCCCTTACTGTCTGACCCTAGTCTGTCAGGTCTCATCAGGCCAGGCTACCAATGTCTCTCTGGCAAGGCTGTCCTGCCCCCAACCAGGTAGACCTGATCAAAGAGCAGGTCTTCCTTACACAAATATTATAAGACAATTGCCATCCGTAAGCATGCCAGTGTAGGTGGCATTCTCCACATGACTGGGTGGCTGTTAGTCCTGTTATTTCCCTGGAAATAGACATGCTAGGAAGTGAACTACAGTGTGGACACTCTTGGGGAAACACATCCCTTGACTATAACTATGTAACAAGAACTCTGTGACCATAGCTGTGCCAACAATTTCTCCAAACTTTATTTCATGTGTATAAAAGGATAATTAAGGCTTACAGTGTCCCTTTAACTCTTGAGGTAGTGTTCACATCGAAAGGTGCCATTACCCTGCTCAGATGTAGCCCATTGTCTCAGTGTCCAAGTGGAATTCCTTAGTAAGGGGAGCAGGGGGTGTCTCTGGAATGAACTCCATGGCAGGCTCTCTGATCACCTCCCCCTGGGGGATGCAGCCTTGCCAGGCCACAGAGGAAGACAATGCAACCAGTCCTGATGAGACCTGATAGGCTAGGCCAAATAGAAGGAGAGATGACCCTCCCCTCTCAGTGGAATAGGGGAGGGGCATGGAAGAGATGGGGAAGGGGCCATAGCCAGGATACATAATAATAAATAATAACAATTAAAAATAAAAAGAAAGGTGGCATTACACAAACTTCATGTAAAGCATGTGAACTTTGGTTAGAACACACTTAAACCAGGGAAAATATCTTTTATGAGAAAAGAATTGTTCTTTTTTCCTCATATGAATTATAGAATTAACATAGAAGACATTAGTTCCTAGAAAACTGGTGCTTCATTTGGGTGAGTCATAACATCAATTCTCCTGATGCTAAATAATAATAAACTCATTGCTATTTTACTGTAGCCCTTCATACTCAAATTTAAATGGATTAAAGATGAATGCACCATGCTAACACTTGATAGAGTGCAAATTATAGGTTGAGAAGTTTGGTTCTCAGTGGCATTGGATATATTCAGAATGTCTTATAATTTTCAACATTATTTATTTGATGAACATCTTTTTCTTATCTGAAGGTTTATCCTTATCCAGTTCACTAGTCTTAATTTTCCTCGCTCACTACCTATATCAGGTACTGTTTTTCCATCCTTAATTTTAATATGTGAGTTATTTCTCCTTGATGAAAATTGTGATTCATGTTGTAAGGAACATTCTTTTCCCTCTCTCCATGTTACTACATTCTTACGTGGAGTGGCATATTCACAATGAAATTCTCTGTAACATCCCATGGAACTATGGACTGATTCTTGATAAAAGACTAGCACATTTCATGTGTGTACTATTAACTACACACCCACCTTATATTCTGCCTGAAATCATTATTAGAAGGGTGGATTACATTTGTGGCCCCAACATCATGTATATATAGACAACACATCTGATATCACCAAATTAAAAGGTGACATAGCAGGAAACATCAAAGGAACTTAAGAGGAACAAGGAGACTTGTAAGTGGGGGTTTCATGTGATGAACTCTTTACTTGGAAAGAAATATAAATTCGGGTGTATGTTTGTGTAGAACAGAAGGTTTACACTACAAAATCTCTGTGATTCCGACTATTGTGCGAAAGATATTCTCAGTATACCATGATCACATTTTCTCAAGAAAGATCAGAATGTGAATTTGAAATTTACCTGCAGTGCTCAAATCAACTGTGACTCTGATGGTCTAATGACACTGGACCTCATCTGTTGACTATAGACACAAGTGATATTCTGCTGCACAGACATTCAGGGCCTTGAGCAATCTAAGGGTTACTACTTTTATCTGTAGAATTATATACTCTATTTTTAGGAAGTAATCATGACACTGTAGCATGAATTTTTCAAATTCAATTATACTACACAAAATCATTGAAGAGAGATCAGTTTGTTTATTTTCAAAACCCAGAAAATACCAGGTCATTTTGGAGAGAAAAAAGTGGAAATTTGGGTAAGCCCTGCTCCTGTCACATCCTTCATAGAGCACAGTGTCCTTGATTTCTACCCCAAGGATCTTGGGAAATCCTGATGAGGATCACTGACCAAAAGCTAAGGAACCTCCTTCCATGTAGGAATGTGTGTGGTGAAAAGTAGACAAACTTTTGTTGGGAAACTTGAGCTGAAAACTTGAGTTGGGAGCCTGAACAGATTGAGACTAAAATAAATTCTTATTTTGTAAATATTCTGATTAACTGATTTACATATTGCCTGTAAGTAAGCACTACCTTGACCCACAATTTCTATAGCCAGCCTTTTTGGAACACTGGTCCAAGCAGTAGGTCTTACCGAAAAGTGGCCATAAAATTTCCCGTAGGACACCACAGAGGAATCGACTTGGAAGCAGAGAGTTTTTTTGTCTCAGCTCTATCTGCATACTCATCAATCTGTAGGTTTTGTAGGGAGATGATATCTTTTATTTTGAACTTTTTCTTACACCTAAAAAAGAATCAAGTATCTCTGTTAGTTTCCCTTTCATTGCGGTTGGGATTGCTTGTCATAAGACCCTGTTCTTCCTGAGCAGAGGAAGACTCCTCCATCTCTATGATCCAAGCACACACAGCTCATGCCATGGTACACAGATCTCAACAAAGCCTCTGTTGAAAGAAGTGAGTGGGTACACACGTTTCAATGCTCATAATTAGCCATAGACTCATCTTTTTCTGATTGATGAGTGTTAAGGGAAAACTGTACTGTGGATTTCAAAGGCATAGCATTTTTACAAAGCCTGTGTTTCAATATTTCTACCCTCTATTTAGTTGGATACTAACATTTTTCCTTTGGTTATTTCCATGATTTACTTACATAGAAAATTAGATAACTTTTTACTTATAATTAGATAATTAAGTTTAATAATCTTTTCAAAATAAATACTATGGAAATACCCTCTGATGCAATATTATTCACTTTCTATTGTCCTTCACCCTGTATTAGGAAGGCATGTCAGCTCACAACCTTGCTACTTCAGTGAACGTGAATGCAAGGTGTGTATCTCATACAAGGAACACAGAGGATTCACTTTTCCAAGAACCTTCCCAAGTGATTACAAACATGTCATCCGAATGATCAGGCATTCTGATGTTATCAATAACATCTTGGAAAACAATACCTGGGAGAATAAGTTTCATTCTTTCATTCTTTTTATATGAAGTTTATTCTTGGAGAATTTTACATATATATGCAAGCTACTCTGATTTTTTTTTTGTCACTTTCTCAGTTCTATCTCCTTATAGCTTACCTTCTCGCATATGTAATTTTTTTGTAATTTTTATGATGAACTGAGTAGTATCTGAGTCATTTGTTATGTGAACCTGGATATTTCACTCTTCATTGGATACTGCTGAGCTAAAATGTGGATACACAACTAAAGATCATTACTCTCCCTCTCTCACATTCAGGAGAGTTTATGTCACAAATATAAACCCTGGTTCAAAATCAGATATGTAAACTGGGCATGGTGGCAACTGCCTGTAACCACAGACCTTAGGGGTTGGGGAGAGGCAGGTAGATCTCTGTGAGTTGCTCTCTGAGGCAAAGTCCAGAGCAGCCAAGGCTACAGAGGTCTTAAAATAGTAACAACGACATCAAGAAAATCCTTTATATATGAAACAAAGTTCAGAAGAATTGTTTAAACTTGCAACTTTTAATTTTCAATATTTCTCCTAAGAGACAATCAGTATTGAAAATGGAAATAATTACAATTATCTCCTAAGTGTCTGATGATCCGTTTTCCATAATATAAATTACAATTTGAAAATAGTTTTAAAAGCAACTGTAACAACTGAAGGAATACAAATGTATAGTCTTTTAGAAAACTAACCAATTTACTTTCCTTTATTCTCAAAACTCAAAATGTAGTTCACTAACTTCTCAACTACATTGTGTGGAACATGATTAGTATTTTTTTAAAGTTTCAAAGGAGTTGATTAATATCTTTATATACAAAATCTGAGGAATACAAACTGTGGACTGAAGGGGAGTAGAGGAGAAATTATATGAAAGATGGACAGATTGACAGACAGCTGGGTCCTTCACTTATTCTAGGCCTACATTGGTCATACCCTAAGTTACCATTTTCTAGGTTGGTGACTGACCAAGGCTGAGTGGAAAATGTTCACAGTTGGCTGTGTGTATCGTATAAAAGAATGCTCTCCTGGACTTTTTATTTTTCTCATGATTTTTGAAGTGGAACTTCAGGAATATTATTCTCTGATGACCAGAATGCTTGCCCCCAAAACTGAGTAGAACTGTATTGATGTCTGTCCTACAATCCATTCATTGATGTACTTATTAGAATACCCCTAAATTATTTACTTGAGATCAGGATCAATTTCATATATTTTAAAATAGTTTGTAGGCTATAGTCATGGTACCTGGAGTTTATATGTGACATGCTCTGAGAAAACACCTCCAAGCTCTTATGTGACAATATAACCATGTATAACTTACAACCATAGCAGACTTCTGTAGCACCTGCAGGTTCAGCAAGAATCACCTGCTTTGTTCCGGCAGTTTACCCTAATGAGTGTAGGGATAGTATCTGCTTCTCATCTTTTCACTCTCACTTGGAAGTTATGCACTCAGAGGCACATACATATGTGTCCTCTGCTGAGCAACTGTTATAATCAGGGACTTCCCCCCCCCACTTCTACAATCTGTCTTCATGATAGACAATGTTTTTAATTTGTAGTTTTGAGAAAATTTCTTAGTAAAGTTTACAAACTTGCAACCCTCATAAATCAGCTTCAAAATTGCTAAAATTGTTGTCATGTGCTACCACACCTGCCTCCATTTCACATTTGTGCTGTACTTTTCCCAGATTCAAATGCAGAAAAACACCTTAAATAATCAATTATTCTCAGTTTGAGTAAAAGATTTGTGAAAAGAGAGCAAAGCATGTGTACAGATGAAAGTCCATTAAGCCTGTACCCTGCTCTAAAGCAGTATGGGACCCCGAGCAATTTCCAGGGGAAGAGAAATACTCCTCCATAGAGAAAGTAGACAGGTTGGGTATCAGGTTCCAAATGGACAGTCCTGAAAACATATGGACAATTTAATATTATACGAAGAAGATTATAGTTATGTAAAATATGTATCTTAAAACACACATATTTATCTCAATATACATATATGTATATAACAACAATTAGAAAAAGAAACCATGAGTTTTTTAAAAAGAACAAGAAAGGTAATATGGGAGGTTGTGGAGTATTTTAAAAGTGGGGGTTAAATAATGAAGTAATTCTAATATCAAAACCATAAATAAAATATAAAAAATATATTTATTTTTGTTTATTAAGGCCTAATCAATTGTGTCCTCGCCTAGTTAGGCTGTCATGACACACATACTCACAGGTTAGTAGATATAACCAGGACATCGTCAAACAAGGAAAGGTACCGCTTCTTCCTTGACCAGCCTCTCTTTATTTCCACAGGGCCTTGACATATCAAGGTACGGTATGTTTCTTTCCTGGTGCACTCCTCCCGGGTCTCCATGTATGAAAAGTAAGGATTGTCCTCATACAGGTCTCCACCTAGGAGAACAGGCATTCACTGAATAAGTTATAAGACTAGTTCATGCTTATCATCAGAGGTGCATGGGTTTGAAACACAGGCTCCATGGCAGGATTCTGTTGAAGTACAGGCAGATTTTAAATAAAACATAAAAACAACAATGCCAAAACATCTGGTCCTGGGAGTCTGCAGAGACTGATGCACCAACAAGGATCATGAATGGAGAGTACTTAGAACTCCTGATCAGCTGTAGCTGATAGGAAGCACAGTCTCCATGTGGGTGCATTTGTCATGAGTTCAGTTTCCTGCTTTTTCATCACTGAAAGATGGCAATGTGGGCCTGCCGAAAAGGAAGAGGATCTAGGCATTCCTGATGAGACTTGATAAGTAAGGGTAAGATGGAAGAAAAAGAGAACTTCCCCATTCAGTGGTCTAGCAGAAGATAGGTGGTAGAGTTATGGAGGGTAAGACTGAGAAGAGTTGAGTTAGGTGGCTACAATCAGATTAAAGAAATGAATCAATTTATAAATAATAAAAAAATCTGATTATCTGAAAAAAATAAAGGAAAGAAGAGGTACTTAGGAAAAGATGTATTGGGAATAGAACAAAGGAGTGGGCTTTTTTCAGATGTTATTGACTTGTGGGTGGTGGGGAAAGTTTGAAGAAGGGTAGTCGGTGTGGTCTAGATCAATGGTTCTCAACCTTCCAGATGATCCTCTTCCTCTTCGCCTAGTCTGGATGGGGGAGCAGACTTGCCAGGCCACAGAGGAGGACAATACAGCCAGTTCAGATGAGACCTGATAAGCTAGGGTCAGATGAAAGGAGAGGAGGTCTTCCCCTATTCGTGGACTTAGAGATTTCCATAGGAGGATATGAGAGATGGAGGGTGGGAAAAGGAGGGAATGAGAGAGAAGGCTACAGCTGGGATACAAAGAGGAAAAACTATAATATAAAAAAAGAAAAATTTAATTAAAAAAATTGTACCAACTCAGTTCCATGATTAACAAAATTGAAAGTGAATTACTACGTTATGAAATTTATTCCTGTTTGATGTGAATCTCTTTCAAATATTGAGAAGTATGTTCCAAAGTACACAATATATGTTGCAAACAGTAGGAATTTGCTGAAAATCAGAGAGTTATTAGATTCTGGGGTTGAAATTTGACCAGTTTCCAACTAAACTTTTTGGTCAAAGTAGGCAAAACAATTAGATGGAGCAGAAAATAATCCTCTATCATAACTTGGACAGATACATTTTGAAGATATCCAGACAACATTCTCACATACAGCTCAGAGCATACCTCTCCTGACAAGATAACTTTGTGTCCTTGCGGAATGATAATGAGTATTGCTATCATGTGTAGCTTCCCATGAAGCCACACTTGAATTAAGTGTTAGTTCACATGATCTGGAGGCATAAAGACATAACACTTCCAAAAACCATTAGTCTATCATGAGAATCATAGTAGTCATGTAAAAAATACCTTTACAGTGGAGCCTGGAATGAAGAAACTCTCAATGGGCGTGAATTTAGCGTTTTCTCTCCTGGCACTAAACACCAAAGATGGCTACAGTAGCTTGTAGACCAACTAGTGAAGTCTGAAGTTTCTGGAGTACTCATAGTGGCAGACCATTGTGAGGTCAACACTGTAAAGCTCATGAAGTAACTGACAAAGTGGCACATGCCTTGCATTTTCTTTCATATGGTTGGCTTCAAAATTGTTATAGAAATTGTTATAGAAATACTTTTGACCACAAGTTCCTAAGGAATAACAGATTTTTAATGTTATATGTATATATATGAATAATGTATGATATATATGATAGATGACAAATAGATGATGGATATAGAAAGAAGTTTGAATTATAGATAGAAAACTAATAATATGGGTGCAACAATAAGAGGAATACTTGGGTAAAACGCTGTAAAATTTGTATTCATGATCAAAGATGAATTCCTAATTCTTTAAGCAATTAGAACTCGACTGGAGAAAAGGTGGCATGCAGAAATTATGAACACTGTGAACCCTAGAGTCTAAGTGATGCAAAAATCACAACATACTGTAAAGATGAATATGATTAAGTGAGAGTGAGTCAGAAAGCTTCATGCATAGAGAAATAAGACAACAGTGGAAGGCTACAGAGGAGGACACATGCTTATCAATAAAAACTAAATCCTAGAGTCAAATAATTTTGACTAAAACAACCTGGGAGATACTCTCAAATGTAAATATGCAGTGTACACTGGTCACGTATTAATCATGGAAAGATAATTTAAAATTAAAATACCTATGTCTTCATTGTGATTATATTTTAGTGACAGTAAAAATTTGTGCCTTCTGAAAACTGTATTTTCATTGATATGTGTCATTGTACAGTACTAATTAAGAAAACATAATTCTATCAAATTGAAAAGTTCTCCATAAAGATATTCTCCTGAAAAATCCTTAGTTCCTATGACTGATACATTGGAGTGTGGCAATTAAAAGCAAATCAGAAAGAAAACTATATGTTGACACGGCATAAAAAACCCCTTACTTTGCTGGTGAACATAGACAGATGTGAAGAAAATTATCAGGTTTCCCTAATAACTTAAACATGTTGGGTCCCAGAGAAATACCAGCTTTGGTCCTTCTCAGGATGGAGTAAGAAGGATTTCAGTTGTTTAGAAACAACCATACCAAGAACAGAAAACAAAACAAAACAAAATAACAAACAAAAAAATACAGCATACGTCAAGATTATATTTTATATATATTTTTGTCCAGAAAATGGAGTCATTTCCCTTGTTATTAGCCAAAAGGAGTTCTGTCTCTGCACTGGACTTTGAATCCTATCTGGATATCAACATCTATGATGGCACCCAGTTTCCCTCAAGGGGAAGTTAATAGTATTATTAATTTTACATCTCAAAACCCTCACCAAGATTCCTTTCCCTTTCTAACCATCCTTATCTCCTTTAGCACTATGCTAACAAAATTCGTTCTAGAAATACCCCCTGTCTTTTAATCCATTACGTATCTATTTATTTTACATCCTCATCAAAGCCTGCCTCCCTCCTCTCCTATTCTCATCCCAACACCCCTCCCCTTCCATCCTCCACTTTTCCTCAGCATGGGGACAACCCCTTGGAAACCCACCCATCACAGCAGGACTAAGAGCACCCTCTCCCACTGAGGGAGTAAGACAACACTGCTAAGGAAAACAAAGGCAGGTAATGGAGTCAGAACAGCCCCTTTCTAATTGTTAGGAAAGCCAAATGATGACCAGGCTGCACATCTGCCACATATGTGTAAAGGAACTAGGTCCAGCCCATGTACATGAAGGAAGATTTTCTCTCCGTGCCCCACCATCTGCATTATTTCCTGTTTTTGTTGTTTGTTTGTTTGGGGTTTCTTTTCAAATTTTTTTATTAAATTTTTATTTTTAATATCAATTACAGTTTATTCACTTTATATCCCAGCTGTAGCCCCTTCAGTCATTCCCTCCCAATCCCACTCTCCCTCTCTCATCTCCTCCCTGTCCCTCTCAAAGTCCACTGATAGGGGAGGACCTCCTCCCCTTCCATCTGACCCTAGCTTGTCAGGTCTCATCAGGACTGGCTGCAATATCCTCCTCTATGGACTAGCAAGACTGCATTATTCTCTAATATTCTCTCTTCTCTTCCAGTCTACTTCTTTTTTTCTTATCTCTTAACTCTTCCCTATGCCTCTGAAAATTTTTTTTCTCTTATCATAATAACATAAGTCCCTGTAATATCATACTGGCTACTGGTTTGATGCTTTCTTCACTATGCCCTGCTCACAGAGTTTGAATATTTAAAATATGTATCTTCTTAAGTGGCTTATTCAGTCCAAAAATCATATTACACATTTCAAAGAATATATACATCACAGCTTTTACTTAGAAAACACTTAAGATCCCAGTGAATCAAAAAGTCAGAGACAACAACCAATGGTTGTCACACGAATCAAACTTTAATGCAAGAATATGTTGGAAATATTTATAAACTCAGTTTCATAATTAACAAAATTGAAAATGAATGATCATGTTATGAAATTCATTCCTGTTTGATGTGAATCTCTTTCAAATATTGAGAAGTATGTTCCAAAGTACACAATATATGTTGCAAACAGTAGGAATTGCTGAAAATCAGAGAGCTCTTAGATTTGGGGGTTGAAATTTGACCAGTTTCCAACTAAACTTTTTGGTCAAAGTAGGCAAAACAATTAGATGGAGCAGAAAATAATCCTCTATCATAACTTGGACAGATACATTTTGAAGATATCCAGACAACATTCTCACATACAGCTCAGAGCATACCTCTCCTGACAAGATAACTTTGTGTTCTTGCGGAATGCTAATGAGTATTGCTATCATGTGTAGCTTCCCGTGAAGCCACACTTGAATTAAGTGTTAGTTCACATGAACTGGAGGAATAAAGACATAACACTTCCTAAAACCATTAGTCTATCATGAGAATCATAGTAGTCATGTAAAAAATACCTTTACAGTGGAGCCTGGAATGAAGAAACTCTCAATGGGCGTGAATTTAGCTTTTTCTCTCCTGGCACTAAACACCAAAGATGGCTACAGTAGCTTGTAGACCAACTAGTGAAGTCTGAAGTTTCTGGAGTACTCATAGTGGCAGACCATTGTGAGGTCAACACTGTAAAGCTCATGAAGTAACTGGCAAAGTGGCACATGCCTTGCATTTTCTTTCAGACGGTTGGCTTCAAAATTGTTATAGAGATATTTTTGATCACAAGTTCCTAGGGAATACTGGATTTTTCGTTCCATATGTTCATATGTGATTAATGTATGACATATATGATAGATGATAAATAAATAGATGATCCATAGATATAGAAAGAAGTTTGAATTATAGAAACCTGTAATAATATGGGTGCAACAATATGAGGAGTACTTGGGTAAAACACTGTGAATTCCTAATTCTTTAACTAAGTAAAACTTGACAAAAGGTGGCAGAAATCACGAAAACCGTGAACCTCAGACTCCAGCTGACCCAACACTTCCCGCATGCTGCAAAGATGAATATGATTAACTGGGAGTGAGTCAGAAAGCTTCATGCATAGAGAATAAGACAACTCTGAAGACTCCAGAGGACGATACATGCTTACTAATATATACTAAATCCTAGACCCAAACAGTTATGATTTAAAAAATGTGTGAGATGCTCCGTAAACATTTATATTAAATATCTAGTAATCCTTGGACACATAATAATCATGGACAGTTATTTTACAATTAGAATGCCTGTTTTATGAAATGAGTTCATTTTGTTGCTATTAATCAACTGTGCCTCCTGCACATGGCGTAATTTCTTTAATATATATATTTTTCTTGTACTACTTAAGTAACAAAACTGTACCAAATTGTAAAGTTCTTCAAAAATTATCTTTGTTGCATAATTTTGACTTCATGTGACTGATACCTTGTAATGTGGTAAATGAAAATAAATCAGAAAGTAATTTATATATATTATAATACTAAAACCATTACTTTATATGTGAACATAAATAGATGTAAAGAAAATAATCAGGTTATTTAAAAATTTAAGGACCCGGGGAATGCACATATGCTAAAATGCCAGTCTTGTTCCACTCAAGAAAAAGTTTAAAAGGATTTCTGGTGAATAGAAGCAAACAAACAAATAAAACAAAAGGAAAACCAGCATTCATCAAGAATTTGTGTGATAGTTCTTATCCAGCAAAGAAGTCAGTTCCATTTTTTCTGACAAAAGAGACATGTGGTCCTCCATTGGCCTGTGTTTCCTATCGGGATATCATCACCACTGCTTGGCTCTCAGGTTCCCTCAAGGGGAAGTTAATAGTCTTTTATACATTTTATTTGTGAAACTCAGAACTTCCCCCTAGATTTCAGTACCTTACCAAGAATCCTTATGTCCTTTATGCTATGCTAACTCCAAAATATTCTAGAAACTCCACCCCCAACTTTTTTTGGTTAGAGTACAGCCTGACCTGCAGTGGGGACCCCAGCATATTGGAGAAACCATGCTCCTTAGAAGAACACCAAGGACAGCTGTAGCTGTGGTAGAGCTGCCTAAGTCTGGGACATAAACTGTGAATGGCAAAACAGGAGACATGGAACTGCCTGGGAATTCTGGAGCCCAGAAGACCTGGAGTTACAGATGTTAGATACTCAGCTCTTTACACTGTTGAATTCAGTTTTAGTATTATTATGACAGCGCCATATCTCTAGCTTTTGAAATGAGAAAGTAGGACTTTTTTTTTTTTTCAATGCAGTTTATTCAGGAACCTTGAACAATCATCTGACCCTGGGGAAAGCCAGCCCACAGCTTAAATTGCCTCTGGGTAGCCAACCCCAGTGTGCTACCTGGGCAATGCAGATAGGTCCACATACAGGGAAGCAAGCCAGATCCTCAGCCTTAGCCAAATATGGAGTTGTTTGTGACAGAGAGCACTCACCATCGGGAAGGTGGAAGGCTGAAACCAGCTCCATCTTTAAGGCACAGCATTACTCAGCTCTCTACAGTTCCCCCTATTTGTTTTAGACGCATCAAGCAAGAGTAGAGGTCTGATCTCTGATATTAGAAATAAATTGGGACTTTGTACCGATGTTCATTTAGGTGTCATCCACCCAAAGAGCATCAGACCCGTCTGATACCTTTTTCTCAGAGGCGGGACCTGGGACATCAACCTGCATGCAACCAGACAAGCTCTTCTCTGGGTCGAAAGCGGCTGACCCTGAGTGCAGTGCTTAGCTTCGCATCCTGAGCATAACATTTTAGCTCCTATGCTTGGGGAGACTGTCCTGCTTCAATGGCTGTAAAGGCCTGAATGGTCATGGCTGCATTATGCTGTTGTGAGACTCTAATCTTGCATATACACCACAGGCAAACCAAGGAGACCAACACCAGAAGGCCTGCTAACGCTCCCATGCCCGCCCATTCCTTCAGATGATTCATGGCTGCAGCAATCCATGATGATAATCCTGTGGCTAGTCCTGCGTCCACTCTGGTAGAATTTACTGTGACAATGGCCACTCTCAGCTGCTCCATCGTAGTATCAATTCTCCAGTCCAATAACCTATAATATAGCTAGACAATTGTTTAGACAGATTTGCGGCACAGGAAAAATTCTCATATTGTATGCTAGTGACACAAAGTCCAGCATACTTCCATTGACAGCCAAGTTGAGCGATTTGCCATAGGGTATCAATTTGCTCCTGCACGAGGTCAATCCTCTGATTGAACACCATCAAGCCTCCTTTTAGTTGAGCATTAATTCCTTTTTGTACATCTAAGGCATGAGCTACATTGGCTAAAAGATTATTCAGGGTCTGAGCAGTCTGCACAGTTCAACTTAGGACT
Organism: Meriones unguiculatus; assembly: GCF_030254825.1. Lineage (NCBI taxonomy): Eukaryota > Metazoa > Chordata > Mammalia > Rodentia > Muridae > Meriones > Meriones unguiculatus. The sequence continues at coordinate 175,557,999 of NC_083350.1, read as the reverse complement.
TATTTTTTGAATGAGTTTGCAGTTGAGAGACTTTGAATATGTAAAGCAACACTGGGCCTTTAAACATAAGTTAAACACAAGTTGGACTTTTAATTTGCTGAAATTAAAAGACTGTGGAACTAACTGTTATATTGTTTATATTGTGCAATTAAGATACTAATGTGAAATTTGGGGATGAACAAAAAAAGAAAGTCACAGTTTATTAAAAGATATTTGTGTGTCAGTTTGACACCAGATCAATTGTGGTGGGTTTTGTTTGTATGTTTGTTTCTTTGTCAGTGTGAGACAAACTTGAACATGTCTGTTGAAAGGGAATGTTAACTGGGACAATCATTAGATTGGCCTTTAGGCAACTCTGGGGATATTTATTTTGATTGACAATTGATATGGGGGGTTCAGATGTGAGTAGGAGTGCCAAGCCCATGAAGTTGGTCCTGGAATTTGTAAAATGGAGTTGAACCTGCCATCAGCTGCATTCCAATAAGCAGTACTATCCATGGTCTCTGCATCAGTTCCTGCCTCCAGTTTCTTGCCCTTGATTTCCTTCCCTGATTTTCCTGCCATGTAGCACTGTAAGTATTCGCTGAAATAAAGCATTTAATCCCCAAATAAGTTTTAGCCATATGACTTCTCACAATAGCAACATAGTAAGAGAAACATGAACTTGCCCTGATGGTTATTGATTTGAATTTGTATAGAAGGTCTAATGCTCAAATGTGTAAGTACTGTAAATAAAGCAAGGATTTTAGATGCAAGACAGCTATAGGCTATAGAATTTTATTTTAATTCTTTTTTAAAATTCTTTATTAATTACATTTTATTCACTTTGTATCTCCCCTGTGGTTCCCTCCCTCCTCCCATCCCAATCCCTCCCTTCCTCCACCCTCTGCATGCATGCCCCTCCCCAACTCCACTGATAGGGGAGGTCTCCTTTTAAATATTTTTCTGGTTAAAATTCTACTTTACTTTGGGTATTTTCCCTCTACTTCCCTTCCACCACCACCACCAACCTTAAATAGGAGAGAGAATATTTAGTGGGTAGAGGGGGCTCAGAACCCTTTATTTCCCCAGGCTAACTCGGACCAAAGATTATTGTAGGGCTTTATGTAAACCTCTCTCAACTGCAGAGGCAACTAGCAGGCTCCTTCTCACCTCTGTGAACCTAATTGTTTCTCTCTGTCTGTTCCAAATTGCCACAGAGTCTCTGATCTCTCCAACCTAATTTGGGCCACAGAGTCTCTTTCTCAACCTCATATTTAGACTCACAGGAGTGGACCATAGCACTCTTCATTCTGCACATGGAAAGCCATTCCCAGCTAACAAGGATCACACCCCAAACCAGACAATTAACAGCTGTGAACAAACTATAGCCCAACTAACATCCCACACTTGGGATTAAAACACAGTAGCCACAAAGAACTTAAAGTACCTTGCTGTGGCTCTCTCCAAGCAAGTCAAAGACGTATGAAAATAATAATAAATAAATAAATAAGAATCATACACAGAAGGCAAGAAAGCTTTTCAAAAACAAACAAATGAACAAACAAACAAACAAAAAAAACTTCCAGTCTCTGAAGAAAAAAGTAAAAAAGATATCAGAAGATGGAAAGATCTCCTGTGCTCATGGCTTAGCAGGATTAACAGTAAAAATGACCATTTCACCAAAAGAAATTTACAGATTCAATCAAATTCCCATAAAATTATCAACACAATTCTTTACAGACCTGAAAAGAAAAATTCTCAACTTCATATGGAATAACAGGAAACCCAGAATAGCTAAATCAATACTCTACAAGAAAAGATCTTCTGGAGATATCTCCATCCCTTATCTCAAGTTGTACTGTAGAGCAACAGCATTAAAAACTGCATGTTTCTGGCATAGAAACCTGCTGGTGGATTATTGGAATCAAATAGAAGACCCAGAAATAAACCCACACACTTTTAGACATCTGATTTTGAAAAAGATGCCAAAGCGCACACACACACACACACACACACACACACACAGATAGCATCTTCAACAAATGGCGCTGGTCTAACTGGATGTCTCTGAGTAGAAAAATGCAAATACATCCACACTGATCACCCTGCACAAAACCAAAATCAAAGTGGATCAAAGACCTCAATATAAAACCAGACACACTATACCCATTAATAGGAAAACTGAGGATGAACCTGTAATTCTTTGGCACAGGAGACAACTTTCTGAACAGAACACCAACAGCACAGGCTCTAAGATCAGCCATCAATAAATGGGACCCCATGAAACAGAAAAGCTTCTGTAAAAAAAGGATACTCTCCTCACAACAAAACCACAGCCTAAAGATTGGGGAAGGATCTTCACCAACTCTATATTTGACAAAGAGCTAATATCCAGAATATATAAAATTAAACAATATATAAAGTTAAACAGCAACAAATCAAGTAATCCAATTAAAAAATGGGGTACAGAGCTAAACAGAGAATTCTTGAAGAGAAATACTTGAGGAAATGTCCAATGTCATTAGTCATCAGGGAAACTCAAATAAATATGACCCTGAGATTTCACCATACACCATCAGAGTGGCTAAGTTAAAAAACTCAAGTGACAACACATGCTGGAGAGGTTGTGGAAAAAGGGGAACCCTCCTCCACTGCTGGTGGGAATGTAAACTTGTATAACCACTCCGGAAAGCAATCTGGAGCTTTCTCAGACTACTAGGAATAGCACTTCCTCAAGATTCAGCCATACAACTCCTAGGCATATATCCAAAAGAGGCTCAAGTACACAATAAGGACATTTGCTCAACCATGTTTGTAGCAGCTTTATTTGTAATAGCCAGAAGCTGGAAACAACCCACAAGACCCTTAAATGAAGAATGGATGAATACAGAAATTATGGTACATCTACACAATGGAATATTACTCAGAAATAAAAACAAGGACATGAAATTTGCAGGTAAATGGTGAGAACTGGAAAAGATCCACTGAGCTCTCCCAGAAGCAGAAAGACACACACGGTATATACTCACTCATATAGACATATAATATAGGATAAACCTACTAAAATCTGTACAACTAAAGAAACTAATCAAGAGGGAGAACTCTGGCTAAAACACTGAATCCCCATCCAGAAAGGCAAAGAGGATGGACATCAGAAGAAGGAGTAAACAGGGAACAAGTCAGGAGCCTGCCATAGAAGGCTTCTGAAAGGCTCTACCCTGAAGGATATCAAAGCAGATGCTGAGACTTATAACCAACATTTGAGGAGATTGCAGGAAATCTTACAAAAAAAGAGGGAGTTAGTAAGATCTGGAGGGGACAGGAGCTCCATAAGGAGAGCAACAGATTTAAAAAACCTGAGCACATGGGTATCCCTGAGACTGAGAGTCCAACCAAGTAGCACGCATGGAAATAACTGATAGGGGAGGTTCTCCTCTCCTTCTTTCTGATCCTAGTCTATCAGATCTCATCAGGAGTGGCTACATTGTCATCTTCTGTGGCCTGGTAAGACTCCCCTCAGGGGGAGGTGATCAAAGAGCAGGCAAATCAGTTTATGTCAGAGGCAGTCCCTCTTTCCATTATTATGGAACCCACTTGGTCACTTAACTGCCATGGGATACATCTGTGAAGGGGTTCTAGGTTATCTCCATGCATGGTCCTTGGTTGGAGTATGTGTCTCTAGAAAGACCCCTGTGTTCAAATTTTCTGTTTCTGTTGCTCTCCTTGTGGAGTTCCTGTCCTCTCCAGGCAGATCTATTTTTAAAATAAGAATAAATAACATTGCTAAGGTGTTAAGAAAAAAAATTTACTCCTAAAATGTTTTTAATTACTATGGTATAAAAAATTACTACACTGAAAGTTGGTCGTTTTTGTGTATGATTCTTTGACTTTTAAAACGTGTAAATCCATGTAAGTGTTATAATAAAAAATATATATTTTCCTTCTCCTCCTTCATGGTCATGAGGCAGGCATAGGAGATAGTTTAGCTTGGGATTCCCCATTTGAATTTGTGTTATGCACACACACACACACACACACACACACACAAGGAAACTAGCAACTTCAAAACCTCCTGAATTCCCTTCTAACTCAGGCTACACATATTATCATCTCTGAACGAGTTCCCTCATAGCTGGCAACAACCAATTTTAAACCTTTTCTGTTCATTGAGCTCCCAATTGTACTCCCTTAACCAGTTTGAAGAAATCTTACTATTTCCAACTTCTTTCAGAAGATTCCATGCACTCTGCCCAACAGTTGGCCATAAGACTCAGCATCTGCTTTGATATTCTGCAGGGCAGAGCTTTTAAGAGGCCCTTTGTGGCAGGTTCCTAACTTGTTTTCTGTTTTCTTCTTCTGATGTCCATCCTCTTTGCCTTTCTGGATGGGGATTGAGCATTTTAGTCAGGGTCCTCTCTCTTAATTAGTTTCTTTAGATGTACAGATTTTAGTAGGTTTATCCTATATTATATGTCCATATGAGTGAGTATAAACTGTGTGTGTCTTTCTGCTTCTGGGACAGCTCACTCAGGATGATTCTTTCCGGTTCCCACCATTTACCAGCAAATTTCATGATTTCCTTGTTTTTCGTTGCTGAGTAATATTCCATTGTGTAGGTGTACCAAAATTTCTGTATCCATTCCTTAGTTAAGGGGCTTGTGGGTTGTTTCCAGCTTCTGGCTATTACAAATAAAGCTGCTACAAACATGGTTGAGCAAATGTCCTTATTGTGTACTTGAGCCTCTTTTGAATATATGCCTAGGAGCAGTATGGCTGGATCTTGAGGATGTGCTATTCCTAGTTGTCTGAGAAAGAGCCAGATTGATTTCCAGAGTGGTTGTACAAGTTTACATTCCCACCAGCAGTGGAGGAGGGTTCCCCTTTCTCCATAACCTCTCCAGCATGTGTTGTCACTTGAGGTTTTGATCTTGGCCACTCTGATGGGTGTAAGGTGAAATCTCAGTGTTGTTTGATTTGCATTTCCCCTATGGCTAATGAGTTTGAGTATTTCTTTAAGTGTTTCTCTGCGATTCGATATTACTCTGCAGAGAATTCTCTGTTCAACTCTGTTCCCCATTTTTTAATTGGATTACTTGGTTTGTTCTTTTCTCAGCTTCTTTGGTTCTTTTTATATACTGGATATTAGCCCTCTGTCAGCAAAGTGGCTGGATACAAAATTAACTAAAAAAAAAAAAAAAATCAGTAGCCCTCCTGTATACAAAAGACAAAAGTGCTGAAAAGAAATTAGGGAAACAACACCCTTCACAGTAGACACCAGTGACATAAAGTACCTTGGTGCAACCCTACCAAGCAAGTCAAATACTTGTATGAAATAAAATTTCAAGTCTCTGAATTTTTCCAATTTCATCTTCAGATCTTGAACCTTTTTTTTTTTTTTTTAATTTCCTTCACCAGTCTGACTGTATTTTCCTGTTTTTCCTTCAATTCCTTCCCCTGTTTGTTTGAACATTCCTCTGTGGATTTTTTTGTTTTTGTTTTTGTTTTTCCTCTCTGAAATATCACAAACTTTTTGGCTGCAAAAAGTATTTCTTTACAAATGGGCATCATTTGTTTGATTTTTATCTTCCCCTATTTCTTTACACATTTCATTTGTTTCCTCCATTAACCTTTTCATAAGCATAGATGTAAGGTCATCTTCTTGAATTTCACTTATGTTAGGGTGTCCAGGTCTACTAGCCCCTGGATAATGGGATTCTGAGGATGCCATACTGCTTTGTCTTTTGTTGGTTGTGCTTTTATGCTGGCCTCTACCCACCTGGCTGTCTCAGGTGTTGTCTATTAATTTCTGGTGCTTGCTGGAGTCCTGGAGTGGGGAGAATCCCCTTGGCAAGCTTCTGAAGGAGATCTCCTCAGCGATTTTAGTATGACCAACTGAATGGAGGTGCTTCTCTGGAATTGTCACAGTTTACCTCAGGCATATGGACCTGTGTGGTAACTGTGGTGTTCAGGAAGGCTCTCCTCTCATCAGGAGAAATCCTGAAGATGGCTGCCCTCTTGCTGGTTTTTTTTTTTTTTTTTGCTCTGAATTTAATGAGCTGCAGCTGCTGCTGTTAAGCTGTACTTGCTGGGTGCAGCCCTCATGAAGAACAACAGAGTCCCATGTTTTCATCAGTTTAACTAGAGATAAGTGGTCACAGCTTGGACCAGTATCTGAGGGCCGCTCCAATGGCTCTCAGGGTTTTGTAGGTCTGAGGTTGGAGATATGTGCCCCAGTACCCTAGCTGTAATCAGTGGCAGGTGAGCACAGCACTCATGTGTGCAATAGAAGGCCAGAGCTTATGGCCTGTGGGACCCAGAAACTTTTCTGGAGCTGGGTTTCCTTAGGGTTAGAACCAGTGTTTTCCCTGAGTCTGTGGCGTTTGGGGATCTGCAGGTCCATCTGGGATGGTGAGTAGAGCAAGCAGGCACAGGCGCTTGGCTCTGCCTTGGTGGTGACTGGATGACTGGGTGCCTGGGCGCTTGCTGGAACCTGGGGACTTTACCTGAGAACTTTTTTTGGGGGGTGGGATATCAGCTGAGTGCTCTGAGGTCAGAACTGCTCTTCCCCTCACTGTGGACTTCCACCCAACAGAGAAACTCAGTCTCTGTTGCCCTGGGGCCCACAGTTCTTTCTAGGATGGTGAGTCAGGCAAGCAAGCAGGACTCTGTGATGGCGGCTAAGCACCCTACTTTGGGCTGCTGCCTGCATGCCTGCTCGACCCAAGTCTTTTTCCAGGGATTGTCTGGGTGACCTAAGGTTCGTCCAGATCACTTCCTGCACTGTGGGGTTTTCTCTCGACTGCAATCCCAGTCTCTGGTGTTGTGGGGCCCACAGTTCAGCCTGGGACAGTGATCAGAGCACCCCAGCAGAGTGTGGCTCTGGGATGGCTCCTGAGAGCCTGGCGGGATCCAGGAACTGTTCAGAGGTTTAGCTGGGTGATCTGAAGCTGATTGATTCCCACCACTTGGGGATTCCTCTCTCCTTGGAAACACAATCAATGGTGTTTTAGGGCTCAGAGTTCTGTCTGCTGTCACTGCGCAGATCCTGCTGTGCTGTCCTCTCGGCACTGCCATCTTGGAACTCTCCCCACACCCCCTAGAAATGAGTATTTCAATCAACGTACTAGAATTGTTTCTGAGGCCAATTTCACCTGAGTAGGTGAGGTGATTGTGTGCAACTTAAAGCTCAGACACTTTCTTAGTTATGATACCCAACTGCTCCTGCCATGAAGGAATCCTCTGACCACGTTAAATAAATAATTCCTTTTGCTTCCCATTATACTTGCCAATGTTGTTACAACCACTATTGTGAAAGGTAAAAGAATGTGCAAATAATATGAAGACTAGATTCATATTTACCCACTGTAATTTAAACATTCATTAATCATGAGAATTTCATGTTTTTCAAGGCAAATATTTATTCAGTGATTATCTTGATGTAGTTTAGGATTTAAGTAATTTTATTGTTTGCTATTCATATATGCATACCACGTACTGTTCTTATGAATAGCTAAAATATGTTTTGCTTTTATGCATCCAATATTAATAATTATTAGAGCACTTTTCACTTTACAAATAACAGATTTTTAAAAAAGTTGCTGTCATGAACTGGAAACAAAAAATAAACATAATTTGAGCTATTTTGTCATGATTTTATATATATTTAATTTTTCAAACATGAATATTATCCTTTAATCAAATCTATATTCAGATTCAGGTAGGGAAAAGAATGAAGTTTACTCTGCAGAACAAACAACCCATAACAGAGGACAGTCTGTGACCTATGTTTCTATGCTCGGAAATCACTGTGGACTGCTGTGGACCTCATGTGAAGAAGAAGCAAGCAGGAATCATATTAACAAAAACTGACCTTGGAACCACTGTTAAAACATGTTAGTTTATGTCATGAATTTAATTGTCAGTCTAAAATTAAACCAATTAATATAAATTAATATAAAATTAAATCAGAGCTACATAGAATTTTTTTCTACATGGTTTTAAAATTATAAATAGTAAAATAATGGATTCATTATATTTCATCTAATATATATATAATATCCAATATTATGTTTTTTCATTCAAAACAATAAGTGAGAAGTGTACATTCTAAACACCTGTATAACTTTCTGTATTAATACAATGTAATCAATAGAAAGCAACTGTGTAAATATTTTACATACTCTTCCTTATAATATCATGGTCTATATAGGCATATTTTGTTCAATTATATCACATATAAATTATGTATTAATTTTCATTGCTACTAATTGATTTATAAATACAGTTTTCAAAGTGTATAATCATAATACATATTCACATGTATAATTTATTCTAAGATAGTAATACCTCATGTCTGACTACCTACAATTAATTTTCTACTCACACTGATAAATCTGGCTTTATGTTTTTAGAAGAATGGATATGATTTTGAAACAGAATTATATTGCTTTCAAAACTATATATTTTTGGCAATCCATTTGGCAGCTCAGTATTATTGACACTGAATTGATAGCAACATACTTAAATGATTCATTGAAATCCATATATAAGATCATGAAAATATATTTCTGCCAGTTAAAACTATATAGTAATAATATTACAAGTAAATGAGCATATGAATGAAATTTAGAAAACATGAGTAAAGATACTGTTGATTTATTCCACTACATTTCATTTCTGTATAAATTCACATATTTTCTAATCCAAAATAGCCTTTTCTTTTGATCTCTTTTATATTCACAGTGATGCTGATGAGAAAAAATAATCATGGAGATTTGGGTCCATTTGTTAAATGTTTGAAAAGTATTCACTTCCTTTCAGGAGAATCTTGAACTGGACTTGGCAGAGCACATAATACTCCATAAAATTACCTCTGGACTCCACAACTCAGTGTTGACAAAGTGCTCAAGATCATTAAGCTCACAGTCTTTATTTTTCTCTAGCAATCAAAAGCTATGGATGATTTTTTTAAACATTTGCACAGATATGCTAACAGCTTTTAGCTGTGTCCACAACACTTCTAATGCACATTCATCAGAAATTGAGCACAGGTGTATTTAATTTGTACCACACAGTGACAGACAAATACAAGGAAGAGTTTGATTCCTATTTTTAAATTTTAATATTTCTTATTTTTTGACATAACATAGGAAATGTAGCATATGTCATAATAGAATCTAATTTTGTTTCTAATTTAAGTTATTCCTTGCAGGGTAAAATATACACAAGACTCATGCTACAAATATTCAAAGATTCTTCTTCACACTGACACATTCTAGATCATGCTGAAGGGTCTAATACAATTCAAGATATCAATTGGTGTCTCTTTTAACACATAATTAATTTAAAAGTAAATATATGTAGTTACAATACTTTAAGAATTTCTTCAGTGGATTGCTAACTAATTGAGTTTTGTACATTTTGGTTCTTTAGATATCATATTTAATAAAAAAAATGCAATACTGTAAATACCCTATTTTGCCATCAATCTTTTAAAAAGTGACTTTTTCGGTCACAAATATAAAAACTAGTGAAAGCTACTCTCTTATGTTTAAAAATTGCTTTAAAATGTTAAATTTATTTAAACTAATAATTAAATATATTAATATGTATATAACAAGGAGTTACCATGCTATGTTTTGATACACACATATATATTCCATTTCAATCACATTAAATATTTATCTCTTCAAATATTGTCATTTCTTTAGGCAAAGCTTCCCAAGTCTCCTTTCTAGCTTATAGAAAGATACAGTATACTGTAATCATCTGACACCATCCTGTATAAAGTAACACAGTATATCCAGTATCTAAATGTACCATGTAAACAACCAATTAATCAGTATTGTTTTAAACAATCCCAGTACTGTGTGCTCGGCAGCTGATACAATCACTACTCCCCTCCTATCTACTGTGAAAGCAAAATGGTTAAATTCCATATATATATATAGAATGAGTGTTTATACTTCTGTGTTTCTGAGTCTGGGTTATTTCACTACACACTATGATCTCCAGGGTATCATGTTGGATCACATGAGGGTATTGTTGTGGTAGAATTTTATTAACTTGTGTAGGCATTCAGCCTTGCTCTTTATCCTTTAATCAGTTGGTAAACACCCACTTTCTTCATATTTCTTTTTAAAGTACTGCCATTATTGTGTGTGTGATATACATGACAGGTTGTGCAATTTTGAAAGTCAGGAGGGGTAGGGCAACTTCTATACTTGGTCCTCTCCTTTTCTCTTTACATGTGCTTGCGGATCATGCCTATGTATTGAGGCTACTTCATCAAGTGTTTGCACCCACTGACTTCATTGCCCATGCTTCTATTTTAGCACAAATGGTACTTAGATGACCAGTGTGATGATTTATTTAGCTTTTACATAGAGATTTTATTTCCTTTAAGTGAATGCATCAGAATGGGATTTTTGGTCTACTTGAAAGAATATGAAGCAGATACACCCAAGAGGAGCAGAAGGCTGGAAATAATCAAATTCAGGGCTGAAATCAATCAATTAGAAACAAACAAAACTATTCAAAGAATCAATGAAACAAAAAGCTGGTTCTTTGAGAAAATCAACAAGATAGACAAACCCTTAGCCAAGCTAACTAAAAAAAAGAGAGAATCTATCCAAATCAGCAAAATCAGAAATGAAAAGGGGGACATAACTACAGACACTGAAGAAATCCAAACAATCATTAGGTCATACTACAAAAGCCTATATGCCACAAAATTTGAAATTTTAAACAAAATGGACAATTTTCTTGATAGATTCCATCTACCAACATTAAGTCAAGATCAGATAGAAAGACTAATAGCCCTATATCCCCCAAGGAAATTGAAGCAGTCATTAACAGTCTCCCCTCCAAAAAAAGCCCTGGGCCCGATGGTTTCAGCGCAGAATTCTACCAGACCTTCAAAGAAGTGCTAATACCAATTCTCCTCAAACTATTCCACAAAATAGAAACAGAAGGAACATTAGCAAACTTATTCTATGAAGCAACAGTCACCTTGATACCCAAACTACACAAAGACCCAACAAAAAAAAGAGAACTTCAGACCTATCTCTCTTATGAATATTGATGCAAAAATACTCAATAAAATACTTGCAAACCGAATGCAAGAACACATCAAAGATATCCTCCAACATGACCACGTAGGCTTCATCCCAGGCATGCAAGGGTGATTCAACATATGGAAATCATCAATGTAATCCACCACATAAACAAACTGAAGGAAAAAAAAAACACATGATCATCTCCTTGGACGCCGAAAAAGCATTTGACAAAGTCCAACACCCATTCATGTTTAAAGTATTGGAGAGATCAGGGATACAAGGCACATACCTAAACATAGTAAAGGCAATATACAGCAAGCCTACAGCCAACATCAAACTCAATGGAGAGAAACTTAAATCAATCCCACTGAAATCAGGGACAAGACAAGGCTGCCCACAATCTCCATATCTCTTCAACATAGTACTTGAAGTCCTAGCTAAAGCAATAAGACAACTAAAGGAGATCAAGGGGATACAAATTGGAAAGGAAGAGGTCAAAGTGTCACTATTTGCAGATGATATGATATTATACATGAGTGACCCCAAAAACTCAACCAGAGAACTCCTTCAGCTGATAAACACCTTCAGCAAAGTGGCAGGATACAAAATCAACTCAAAAAAATCAGAAGCCCTCCTGTATACCAAAGACCAAAGGGCCAAGAAAGAAATTAGAGAAACAACACCCTTCACAATAGCCACTAATAACATAAAGTACCTTGGGGTGACATTAACCAAGCAAGTGAAAGACCTGTTTGAGAAAAACTTCAAGTCTCTGAAGAAAGAAATTGAAGAATATCTCTGAAGATGGAAAGATCTCCTGTGCTCATGGATTGGTAGGATTAACATTGTGAAAATGGCCATCCTGCCAAAAGCAATCTACAGAATCAATGCAATTCCCATCAAAATACCAACTCAATTCTTTTCAGACCTTGAAAAAAAGATTCTCAGCTTTATATGGAGAAAAAAAACAAAGAAAAAAAAAAAAAACGGAGAATCTCCAAAACAACCCTGTACAACAACAGATCATCTGGAGGTATCGCCATTCCCGATCTCAAGCTGTACTACAGAGCAATAGTAATAAAAACTGCATGGTATTGGCATAGAAACGGAAAGGAGGATCAATGAAACTGAATAGAAGACCCAGAAATAAACCCATGTACCTATAAATACTCAATTTTTGAGAAAGCAGCCAAAACCATTCAATGAAAAAAAGATAGCATCTTCAACAGATGATGCTGGTCTAATTGGATGTCTACATGCAGAAAAATGAAAATAGATCCACATTTATCACCCTGCACAAAACTAAAGTCTAAGTGGATCAAAGACCTCAACATAAAACCAAATACGCTAAATCTGTTAGAAGAAAAAGTGGGGAACAGCCTAGAACTCATTGATACAGGAGACAACTTCCTGAACAGAACTCCAACAGCACAGGCTTTAAGAGCAACAATCAATAAATGGGACCTCATGAAACTGAAAAGCTTCTGTAAAGGAAAGGACACCGTCATCAAAACAAAGTGACTGCCTACAGATTGAGAAAGAATCTTCACCAACCCTTTATCTGACAGAGGGCTAATATCCAGTATATATAAAGAACTAAAGAAGCTGAAAAGCAGCAAACCAAGTAATCCAATTAAAAAATGGGGAACGGAGCTAAACAGAGAATTCTCTGTAGAGGAATATAGAATGGCAGAGAAACACTTAAAGAAATGCTCAAAGTCATTAGCCATTAGGGAAATGCAAATGAAAACGACCCTGAGATTTCACCTTACACCCATCAGAATGGCCAAGATGAAAAACTCAAATGACAACACATGTTGGAGAGGTTGTGGAGAAAGGGGAACCCTCCTCCATTGCTGGTGGGAATGTAAACTGGTACAACCACTTTGGAAGTCAATCTGGCACTTTCTCAGACAATTAGGAATAGCGCTTCCTCAAGACCCAGCTATACCACTGCTAGGCATATACCCAAAATTTGCTCAAGTACACAATAAGGACATTTGCTCAACCATGTTTGTAGCAGCTTTATTTGTAATAGCCAGAACCTGGAAACAACCCACAAGCCCCTTAACTAAGGAATGGATACAGAAATTTTGGTATACCTACTCAGCAATGAAAAACAAGGAAATCATGAAATTTGCAGGCAAATGGTGGGATCTAGAAAAGATCATTCTGAGTGAAGTATCCCAGAAGGAGAAAGACAAACATGGAATATAATCGCTTATATAGATGTAAAAGATAGGATAAACATAATGAAATCTGTACACCTAAAGAAGATAATCAAGAGAGCAGACATGGGGTATGATGATCAATCCTCATTTAGAAAGACAAATGGGATATGCATTGAACCTATGACAGGAGTCTACCGCAGAAAGCATCTGAAAGACTGTACCTAGCAGTGCTCCAAAGTAGATACTAAGACCCATAACCAAACCTTCGGCAGAATGCAGGGAATCATATGAAAGAAGGGGAGTTTGATGTGGAAAGGATAGGAGCTCCACAAGGACCAAACATCTGGGCACAGGGTCTTTTCTGAGATGGACACTCAACCAAAGTCCATGAGAGGATAAAACCTATAACCTCTGCTCAGATGTGACCAGTGATAGCTCAGTAATCAATTGGTTTCCCATAGTAAGGACTATTTCTAACAGGAACTCAATGACTGGCTCTTTGACCTCCCCACCTCCCAAGGGAGGAGCAGTCCTGTTAGGCCACAGAGGAGGACTTTGCAGCCAGTCCTGAAAATACCTGACAAAAGGGAGTCATATGAAAGGGGAGGAGGTCCTCCCCATCAGTGGACTTGGAAAGGGGCAGGGAGGAGATGAGGGAGGGAGGGAGGGTGGGATTGGGGAGGGAATGAGTGATACAGCTGGGATACAGAATTAACAAAATGTAACTAATGAGAAAAATAAAATTAAAAAAATAAAAAAATAAATAGGATCCTCAAATCTAATTAAGTTTTTTTTTTGTTTGTTTGTTTTTTTTGTTGTTGTTGTTTTTAACTTTTCGAAGAAAGCCTGATGTAACTTGTGCTGTGTTTTATGACATTGCTCGGGACACTGCACTGCTGTATGCTTAAGTTTGGTGCCCAGTGCCATATGAGGAAGGGTCTCTGGGCATGATGCCCATGATCTAGTAAGTGAACAAAGTGTATTTTTAGATGAATAAATTGATTTCATTTGTATAATTGAAGCAAGAGTCATGTTACCTTTATGTCACCCTTTTTTAAATCTTTTATCAGTCTCGTTTTTGAATAAACTGTAAGACAAATATACAAAAAAACTATCTCTGATATTTTAAACTATTTCTCATTTTTAAGTTTCCTGTTTTATAATGTTTATATAGCTAGTAGCTGTGCTGTGTTTTAGCAATGAATGTAAAGCATATCTGTGCAGTATTTTTTCACTGCTCCACTGTGTTATTAGGTTTTTCATCTTCACATAATTCTGTATAGGTACTATAAAAGCATTTGACATTAATTTTTCAAGATCCCTATATTCCTTTTAATCAAATTACATTGTAACAATTACAGTTTTCATATGTGTCAAATATTTCATCATATTTGTAAAGACAATCAAATCAATATATCATTATGTTGCATTTCAAAAACTATTACTAGTGAATCAACTTGGTGACAAGAGCAAGAGCACTGATCTGCTTATTTTTAATTCTGGAAAAGATCTTTACTTCCAATACTTATGTAAAACACTGCATATTTTAGGCTTTTTAGTAGTTGAAGTAAAACAGTTTCTATTAAAACAAAGTTACATTTTACAAAATTCATTTAGCACTATTCCAATTACCAGTTTAAGGAAAAGCATTTAACACTCATAAAATTCAAATTTCATACCATCCATTATGTTGTTTCTACATTATAGTTCTATGCTAACTTCTGTGCAATGGTCACCATCAGTTCCTTCCATAAGCACACCCTGACACACACACACACACACACACACACACACACACTAATATTTTAAATGGCAGGGAAAGAGCTGATCAAAATGTGTGTGTGTGTGCGTGTGTCTGTGTGTGTGTCTGTGTGTGTCTGTGTGTTTGTGACTGTGTGTGTGGTCTGTGTGTGTGTCTGTGTGTGTATATGTGTGTTTTAAATGAGTACAGGCAGTGCATGTTCTTATATGCAGGTATATGGAAGCCAGAAGATACTGTGGGTGTTATTTTTTAGTAATGTTGTCTATTTACCTATGACACAAAGTCTGTCATTCTATAGAACTCATCAACTATGCTAAAATAGCTGTCACCAATAACAAAATTCACCTCCATCACAGGTTGCATTTAGTTCATCATGATTGTCTTCTAAATTTGTTAGCCTAGAAGGAGTCATAAGTGTTTCTGAGTGGGAATCATTTGTCTATGATGGGGTGAATGGGAGGCATCTGGTGGGGTAGGAGTGTGGGAGTGATCGAGATGTAATGTTCATGAATGAAATTCTCAGGACAAATTGTATCCTAAGTCAAACAGTGATCAATGATTCACACATTTAAGACACCTGCCTGCCCTCACACCTGAAAAGAGCATTCTGAAGTGTGTACATAGCTGAAGCCCAGCATTGATTTTCAATCTAAGGTTATTCAAATTTAATACTCACAGTCTAAGCATCATAATCCTCACAGTTTTTAAAGAAAATGTATTCTAAATTGAATTGTGTTGCCAGAAAAGCAATCATGAATTTCAGTTATGAAATAAATACATGAAGATTAGAAGCAGAATGGGACATCTGATACTTTTAAGTAAAGGCTGAAAAGTGTGTCCCAAGAAGGCTGCATTAAGTACAGTTTGAGTTAGAATCAAAGTACAACAATAATAATAATAATAATATTTCTCCAAATTCTTTACCCTCGGTTACAGCTTTTTCATGAGCCTAGAAACAGCAGTAGAAGCGGTGCACACAAGAGTTCTACATAACCCTTGAAATGATGTTCAAACACCACACTTTTTAAAAGGCATTTAAATGTCCTCCTAAAGTGTGGTTCCTGTTAGGAGACAATAGGCTTAATCCAGCCCTCTCAGGAACAACCTCTGTCTTACAGAGACAAGAGTGAGCACATGTTTCCAGGCACAGAACCAACTCCTATCCTATATCATCATGCGTTTCTAAAATCAATACCAAATGGGTTATTTTTATGTTACAAAATTTTTGATTGGCAGCAAGAAAAGTTCTTGTATATAAATGTGTAGGGTGCAGCTTTAATAAAACACTAAGTAACGTTGTTTTAAATCCTGTCTTTTTTTTTTTTTTTAATCCTGTCTTTTATAAGTCTGGATTTTAAGACAGGACAGGAATTCCATAAAAAGTTATGTCAATTTAAAAAAGAAGTCTTGGAGAGATCAGGGATAAAAGTCATGTACCTAAATATACTAAAGAAAATATATAGCAAGCCTAGAGCCAACATCAAACTAAACGGAGAGAAACTTAATCAATCCCACTGAAATGAGGGATAAGGCAAGGCTGTACACTCTCTCCATATCTCTACAGCAAAGTACTGAAAGTTCTAGCTAGAGCAATAAGAAAACAAAAGGAGATCAAGGGGAAGCAGATCATAAAGGAAGAAGTTAAAGTATCATTATTTGTAGATGATATGGTAGCATACATGAGTGACCATAAAACTTCGACCTGAAATAGATGAGGAAGGTGGCTACAGCAGGGATAAAAAGTGGATACATTGTACTTAATAATAACAGTAATGAAAATTTTTAAATAATATGAATATGTTTTAAAGAAAGAAAGAATTTCGGTAAATAAAAAGAGTATCTTGTTTAAAACACTGAAATATATGTTTCTTGACCTCTATAGTCTATCCTTTTCATAAGTACTGGGAGGTCCCCATTATTGTCATAAGGCATTAACAATTACCTGTGGCAACATCTCTATTCATTTTGTGTATCTGTTTATGTGTACAGGTGCATGTGTCTGTGATGGCACAAATGCACATGTGTATAAGTATGGAGACTTCAGAGGACAACATCAAGGGCTATTCTTCAGGCTCAGTCTATACTTTATCTGTACAGAATGTCTCTTGACTCAGAAACTGCCAATTACAATAGATTGCTTGTGGAGCATGACAATGTTCCTCTTGTCTCTACATCTCCTGTGTAGACATTGCTTTCATATCCATGGTCTGAATTCTACCTTTGCTCACCTTTACTTACTCTGTGTGTGTGTGTGTGTGTGTGTGTGTGTGTGTGTGTCAAGAAGAGTAGTAGATTCTTAAATTCTTCATATATTGTAATCCACCTTCATTTCAAATCAGTTCTAGGAAATTTACACTTATTTCATTATTTGTGTGAATTATTTACTACATTATGTTAAATATACAGGCTAGAAAAATAGATACTTATAAACATTAGTTAGCCAAGAAATGAAGAAATACAAACTGAAGCCTTTCATTAATGGAGATAACCTAGAACCCCTGCTCAGATGTAACCCATGGCACCTCAGTATCCAAGTGGGTGCCCTAATAAGGGGAACAAGGACTGTCTCTGACATGAACTCAGTATCTGGCTCTTTGACCACCTCCCCCTAAGAGGGGATCAGCCTTGTCATGCCACAGAGAAGGACATTGCAGCCAGTCCTGAAAAGACATGATAATCTAGGGTCAGATGGAAGGGGAGGAGGACCTCCCTTATCAGTGGACTTAGAGAGGGGTATGGGAGGAGATGAGGAAGGGAGGGTTTGATTGGAAGGGAATGAGGGAGCGGGCTACCGCTGGGATACAAAATGAATAAACTGTAATTAATATAAAAAATAAAAATTAAAAAAAAGAAAGCACACATATATATTATATAAACACACACACACATATATATACATATATATACTCTAAGCCTTGTGAGTGAAATAATAGCATCTATGAGAAACAGGCATGAAATAAAATAATGACATATGCTCATAACAAAAGACACCATTGTGTAATTCTAAGACTAAGACTGAAACTGTAAAATCTCACATTAGCTGAGTTCCAAAGCAGAATTAAATAATTATACTTTTGTTCATGTATATATCCTGTATATAGCATGCAAGAACAAGACAAATATATTTTATTAATTTATTTGCAAGTTTATTAATTATTATAATTTATTGCAATTTATTCACTTTGTATCTGGGATGTGGCCCCATCCCTTTTCTCCTCCTAGTATCACCCACCCTCCCTCCTCTCTCCCTGTTTTCCTTCCCTAGTCCACTAAAAGGGAATGACCTCCTCCCCTTCCCTCTGACCCTAGCCTATCAGGTCTCATCAGGACTGGCTACATTTCCTTCCTTCCCAGGGAGAGGTGATCAGAGAGCCAGCCATTGAGTTCATGTCAGAGACAGTCCCTGCTCCCCTTATTAGGGTACCAGGTCCTCTCCATGCACTGTCTTTGTTTGGGCTATCAGTCTCTGCAGGGGCCACAGGGCCCAGGTTTTGGGCTTTGTTGGTATCCTTTTCAAGCTCCTGTCCCCTCTAGGTCATTCTATCTCCCTCTTCTTTCATGAAATTCCATGTATTCTGCCCAAAGTTTGACTATGAGTCTCAGCCTCTGCCTCAATACCTCAATCAGTGGACTCTTTCAGAGGCTGTCTGTGGTAGGCTCCTGTCCTGTTCCCTAACTTTTTAAATCATATTATCTTTTGGGTGTTGAAAACTTATAGTTTTAAATTTAATTTTTAAGGCAACAAATTACTGTTTTAGTTAATTTTTATACATAGACTTAAAAAGCTCGATTAAATTATTTAAAAAAACATAATTTACATTCTTGCTCCATATTCACAAGCATGTATAATTAAGAAGAATGAATGTTTAGTGTTCCTTCTGTTAATAGGAAAGGGACAGATAAAAACACTCTAATAATAAAGTACAAGAATATATTTTTTGGAGAGATAGTTAAAGTATTATTTGTATCCTTATACATTGTAGGATTTAGTTTTTATTATTTTCTTTAAAATAATCACCCTGATAGCTTCCTACTTTGGAATTCTCCAAATGCTCTTTAGAGGCTGTGTTAGAGCATCAGTTTGGAGAGAAATTGATTCTGAGGGTGATAAATATGGAAGAGCCATTTCAATAAAAACTTCAAAGTTGTTTTTAATAATTTCCATGTTTGCTGAATACTCATATTCTATACAGTAGCATTCCTAGTGGACTTAGTGGATTTTAAATGACCTTACCAAACTTGCAAACTTTAAGACTTTTCCTGGTGAAATAGAAAACAAAAGCTGAGCTAATAATAACCAGCTGCTGCAGGAAAGAATTGCATTATATTTTGTTACTCACCTTTGACTAATTCTAGGCAATGGTCTCAGTCTATTTTGAAATAAGTAAATTAAAATACAAAGTATTCCTTTTAGTTCAAAGAGCTATACATTAAGTGTACATTATGTTCTCGGTGTCCATTGCACATAAAATCCAGTGCCCAAAAACAGCAATATGTGGAAGTCTTCACTTTCCTTCTGCAAAGTTCTCCTGTCTTGTGTTGATGGGAAAGTTGAATCACATGCCAATCTTCTACTTCTTTACACATTTCAACTTGTTAAATTGCCATCATTTCTCAAATTAAAATATCACCCTACTCTTCTAAAATTTAAACAAGTGTTTTAAATAGTGGAACTTGTGTTCTTTTAGAAGATGACTGTCATGTAAACATTAGTGTAACTCTTACATATGCACACTTTCCTTCAAGGAAGATATTGAAACTTTGCTACTCCCATAGAATTGGCAAACTAGATGTATAGCAATGCATGGGAGCTCAAAATCCTATTCCTACATGTCCTTTTACATGTTTGACTACTCAGGTACAAACTCTTATTAAAGCTACTATGACAAATGCATTAAACTAATGGCATTATTACGTGTATATAAATCACTTCCGTGTCTGCCTTAACAGATACTGCTGATTTTTCATGTCTGATGATGAATCTAAATCATTTTAGCAATATTACTTGAGATACATGAAGAAAATCCAGCTACATAGAAGCATGTAAGTGGAAAACCATAGAAGAGTTGAGGCAATTTTTACATAAGGGAGGATGCTCTTCTTGATAATACACAAAAATTCAACATGAAAGACTTTTCTTCAATGATAGATTTTTTTTGAGAATTGTGTACTCATAGATAACACATTTTGATAAAATTCTTCCCCCAATCCCTCCTCTACAACTCTCTTCACAATCCTAATTTTTCCTTCCACTCATGTGCTCAAAAAAAAAAAGAAAGAAAGACAGAAAGAAAACAGTACAAAGCCCATTCATAGCTATCAATATGTGTGGTTTTAGTACCATGCCCTCGAGCATGTCCCCTCTACCAATGGCTATATCTCTTAAGAAAACTGAAACTCCCCCCCTACAACCATCAATCGTCAATAGTGCCTCTGCTGGAAATGGATCTTCATGGATCCGTCCTACATTCATATTGAGTATTGGTTGACTTGAACTCCTGCCAGTCCTGTGTATTCAGCCATGACATGTATGAATTCTTCTTCACAATAACCCTGTAATTCCAAGAAAGCCTTCTTACAGCCACGTTGCTCATCTCTTTTATGAAAATCCTCACAGACAGGAAGATGCTGGTTTGATATACATGTGCTACTTCTTTACACTCTTAACAATTTGTAATTGTTTGTATTAATTGTCATTTATGAAGAAGAAAGAAGGAGGAAGAGGAGGAGGAGGAAGCATGTAGGGAAGAACAAGAAAAGGAATGCATGACAAGAAAAGGAGAGATGACTCAGATGTTACATTTTGTATTTGACTTGCAGAGGGCCTGAGTTCAATTCCCAGCATCCATATCAGGTGGAACAGTGACTGTTATTCCAGCTCCAGGACATCTGATAACTACTTGTGGATTTCACAGGCACCTTCACTCAAAAAATCTCTCTTTTTTCTCTGTCTCCCCCATCAAAGGAAGCATATATAATGAAGTTTGAGTGCCTCATTAATACCTGAGAATAAACATGAATCTTCTCTCCTCAGCAGACAAGTACACCACAGAAAATCATGAATTACTGAAATTCATAGATGATGATCCTATCTTGTCCAGTTCCAACTTTTATATCTAAAATACAATGCCTCCACCTCAGGCTCAGGGAACATTACAGACAAGGATGCTGAAAGATTATTATACAAGCAAAAGGACTAGGAAGTATGCTAGTGTCTCCTTGGAATTCCAGAATCTGATGCTTTAAAGTTTCAATAACACAACTGCATAACTATTAGATGAATAATCACAACATCAATAGACATTTATTAATTTTATTTTTTTATATTAATTACAGTGTATTCACTTTGTATCCCAGCTGTAGCCCCGCTCCCTCATTCCCTCCCATGTCTCTCTCCAAGTCCACTGATAGGGGACATCCTCCTCTTTCATCTGAATCTAGCCTGTCAGGTCTCATCAGGACTGGCTGCATTGTCTTCCTCTGTGGCCTGACAAGGCTGCTCCCCACTCGGGGAGGTGATCAAAGAGCCAATAGACATTTTAACATAGTTGGAGAAAGCTTTTAAGGCCTCAACCATATAAAGGACCACAGGTAACAAAAGAATGCTGAGAGCAGGAGAAATAGTCTTAGCCAGGGAAAAGTACAATTTCTTACATAATGCAAAATGGTCATCCTTGAAACCATATATATAAATAGCGTCATTGAAATTGAGCAGATTTTATGTATGTATTTAGAATATATGTTGATATATATGTAATAACTAAGAAAAACGGTCTTTATTTTGAAAAAAAGGAGGAACTTGTAGGCTGTTAGAAGTAGCAAATAATAGGAAAATAATCTAATTACATTCTTATTTAAAAAATTTTATTGAAAATATTTTATACAATATATTCTTATTAAAAAGGTGAATAATAAAAGGATAGAATGACACTATGTTCATTTAAAAAATAATAAATAGTAGTAGACCCTCCCGAGGGCCTACAACTTATGTAGCCACTAGGATTTTGTCCCACTTAACTAAAAGGTACATTTTTGGCCTGTAGTGGCCTTAACTCCAATCAAAAATTGCTATTACTCTCATAACATGCATGCCACTACTGGACTAATGAGGCTGTCTTTCCAAGTTGGTCATTATTATAACACAGTTGTTTACCTTTCTTTCCAGCAGCCTGAATAGCCCCTTCTTGGACTTTGAGAGCTAAACAGTTGGGATCTAGATTCCAAGTCAGTACAAGGTTGTTTCTTCACATGGAGCATAGGTGATATGAAGTGACCAATAAGGTATACCAGGGGAAGGTTCAAGTAGGATTGGGCTATTGGAGGACAAGGCCTAGATGAAGGACCATGGAAAAAACAACAAACACTAAAGATATGGGAAAGCCATATACAAACCTATTATTTTATGTTCCAAATTTTATACTACACTACACACACACACACACACACACACACACACACACACACAGAGAGAGAGAGAGAGAGAGAGAGAGAGAGAGAGAGAGAGAGAAATGTAATCAATATGGGTTGAAAAGGTCTCTCCAAACTCTCATGCCACACATAAACTATCAAGCATAAGCATAGTCCAGGTGTGTTCTCAGAGTTGTTGGAAAGGGAATCCTACAGATAGTTTATTGGCAAATCAGTGGCTGGTTAGAGTAAGTACTCAAGATCACAACTGTTTGTTCTTTGTCAAATGGAGAAATTTACCATTTGTTGGCTAAATAAACTATTGTAGACATAAAACATTGCTACACAGCTTACACAAACACAATACCAAGTATTGTGTTCTAAAGCATATTATGATCCCTATAAGAGAAAATGGCTGACACCTTGTACCAGGTCTCTGGCTAGAAGACACCAAGTCTAAGATTTCCAAATCATAACTCTGGTATAGCATATGATTCACTTTGATTTATTTTTAATTTTTTAATTTTTTTTATTTATTACAATTTATTCACTTTTGTAGCACCCTCCCTTGTCCCCTCTCAATCCTGCCCTCCCTCCCTCTTCTCCTGCCATGCTCCATCCCCAGTCCACTGACAGGGAAGGTCCCCCTTCCCTTTCATCTGACTCTAGCATATCAGGTCTCATCAGGACTAGATGCATTGCCTTCCTCTGTGGCCTCATGGGGAGGTGATTAAAGAACCAGCCACTGAGTTCATGTCAGAGACAGGCCCTGTTCGCCTTACTAGGGAACCTACTTGGAGACCGAGCTGCCATGGGCTACATCTGAGCAGGGATTCTAGATTATCTTCTTGCATGGTCCTTGGTTGGTGTATCAGTCTAAGAAAAGACTTAAAACAGGAGGGGACTGGAGCTCCACAGGGAGAGTGACAGAAACATGATTCGTTTACTACCCCATATGACATGGTACATCACGGGCACACATTAAACCTACCAAAGAGGTAGATGCTCTTTAGCTACCACTATAATGACTCATAAGTTCATTCAGTATATTAGGAAAATTTCAACTTGTATCTTGGTGAAATTAGTTATTTCAAAACTATTTAGTGAGTGATTGAACCTGGGTTGTCTTTTGTATTATCATAATTTATAATTTGGATAAGGCACATAATCAACATTACAATAATGTTTACTCTTTAGAATTCTGAAATTCAAAAGTGAAAACAAATTATCAGATGCATAGGAGCCTGGCTTTCAAGATATCTGATACCACATTCTGGCTCTGTAACCTTTGACAGTGGTATTGACTTCTGTGAGACATATGTTATAGTTATTATTAGAACATAATATTTTAGTGACAGTCAATGGTTTACAGCGAGCACAAAAAATTCCTGAGTGAGGACAATGACAAATATCTTAGACTGATTTCTTATTGGAAGTATCCATTTACCTGCAGGGTATTGTGCACTTGATGTTATGAAACATTGTCAATGCATAGAATAAGGGCAACACATTGCATCATTTTAAAGACAATTTAGCCATCTCTGGAATATCAGTTGTGCTTTTATAACCAGAAGCAAAAGAACAAAGCAGTGCTATTCATATAAAAACCTTCATGGATTATAAAAAAGAGAACCTAACCCACAGAACTATCAGTTCCATCAGAAATGAAAGTAAGTTTCATTATGCCAAATTTTCACACCCAATATAGCAAATTTAATAAAAAAAATTGTGCTTGGACAGAAAGAATGAATTACTGGCAAAACACCTATACCCGATGATATTTTTGTTTCTGCATAATATCATAGAGATATAAAAGCCATTACTATTAGTATTTCAGGACAATAACATAGCCTGGAAAATAATTATTTACACTCAGTGCTAACAGAGAAAAAGCCAAGTTCACCCAACTCTCCATTCCAGTTCATTGTAGGCCTAATTTACCAAAGCTTTAAAAGGCACACTCTCAGAGGCTTAACATCTGTCAAAAAGGAGACGCTCTGTCCATAACTGAGGTAGATTTTGTTCTGTCTATAAGTACCAGACTCAGATAACATGTTTTTCATAATTGTGCAAAATTGAATGTTGCCATATAACTCACATGTTTTACAATTTTTTCACTGCTAAAACTTTAGAAAATGTGAATGGCAAATACAGAAAGTGATCTTTTTTGCTGCATCAGAACAGTGCCTAGAAAACTTTTTATATATTGGAGGCTTGGGGAACTTAAAATAATTAGCATCATCTGTTCTGGGTGTTCGCTTCAAAGGTGAGAGATTGTGGTAACCCTAGGAATTTTCAGTGCTGTTAAGCAATAGAAACACAACAGTTTCAGTGTAATAATGTAATCAATAATTACACAGAATACTGGACTTTATCATTCCCAAACCGATGACGATATTGATACAGTTTGAGGTTGTCACAAAGAACAAAGAGAAAAGCATGTTCACATTCAGACTGTAGGCGACCGAATAGACGAAATTGAAGACAGGCGTGAAGAAGCAGCTTCAGTTGTGGGCTTGGATAATGGGTGAATGAGAAAGGGACGAGCTTCTGTTCCAGCTGGTGGACATAGTGCTTGTTGTAGTAAGAATAGCTAACAGCTGTTAGGAATGGAGACAAGGAATTATGAGCCTAAAATTGTCAGAGACTATTTTCAGGAAGTTTGAAAACTCTGCAGAGAAAAAAAGAAAACATTTTCAGTGAAGTAGAAATAAGAAACTATTTTTCTAGGCACATCCTCTACATTGATGAACTGAATTTTCTGATTAGATTTCAGGTAGACACGGAGTGGTTCAGAACATTACTAAGGGTCACTACATCTTGTCCACCAAGCCTGACATTTTGTAGGGTATAGAGTAGTGAGCATTTCTCCCTAAGGCGGCCAAACATGCAATACAATTCCATGTAAGTAAAGGAGAAAACTCTGGAGAGTTTGAGGATGGCTTGAGAACACAGCACACAGTTACAAAGGAAAGAAACTTGGAAGAACACATGTAATGGGAATTTTCTTTTTTTTAATTTTAATTTTTTTTAATTTTAATCACAGGTTATTTACTTTGTATCCCAGCCGTAGCCCCCTGCCTCATTCCCTCCAAATTCCACCCTCCTTCCCTCGTGGGAAATAAGACTTCAGTATGAACTCCACAAAAAGGACAGTGTGATTTTAGAAGATCTTCCATTTTTGTTTATGATACTGGAATTTCACAAGCTGGAATGGGTTAAATGTGAAGTGTGTTTATTCATGAATTATATTATTCATGAAGTGTGCTATTAATGAATTAGTCTCAACACATTTTTTTTTCTGCTAGGCATCATGAATTTAT
Organism: Meriones unguiculatus; assembly: GCF_030254825.1. Taxonomy (NCBI): domain Eukaryota; kingdom Metazoa; phylum Chordata; class Mammalia; order Rodentia; family Muridae; genus Meriones; species Meriones unguiculatus. The sequence continues at coordinate 175,532,297 of NC_083350.1, read as the reverse complement.
ACCAAATAAATCAGTGTGTGTGTGTGTGTGTGTGTGTGTGTGTGTGTGTGTGTGTGTTTATGTATGTGTAGAAGAAATGTCGATCTTATCCTGTAGCCTATAAAATTTAAATGGTTGTGATCATATTTGTTTTCCTGAGCATATGTCCTTGAGGGTATTAGCATTGTAACAGCCTGAGTAAATGCAACAATAAAATTAAATATTTATTTTTGTCTGAATTTAAGGTACAATGGATCTTAACATATTGGTGATATTTCATGGGATGGACTGCAATACTGAGTATAGAAAGGACAAATTTAATCATACATTAATGAGCACCTTTTTTTCCTTGATTTTATTTTAACGAATATTTAAAAATACTCATTTTAGTGAATATATGCTATATTCACTTATAGACATATGGAGATGAAGAAATGTATGTTTTTTTTCCACTAATCATTTTCCAGTACCTACAAGGGATGTTTTGAATATATGTCAACTGAATGCTTAAAAAAAACTCATCAATCCTAAGGAAATCTATGTGCTTATTGTAAGTTCTTTGATTAAGAACATTATTTCACTTTCATGATATAAACAGCATTTGAAACTAATCAAGTACCTCAGCCATGCTAAAAGAAACCAAGATACCCAGTGGTCTGTTACAGTAAATGTTGACATTACCATATGAAATATTATCTAATAGTAAGCTGACATATGCTAAGAATATCACACCCATGAGGTTAAACTAATCTTGTGAGGAAAGCAGGGAGGGTGTTGTAATGAGGACACCGTTGCTGAGTAACACACTCAAGAATAATAGAAACAATTTTAGCACTAGTTTGAAAACATATTTCTACCATCCACCTTCGGTATCTTTGGGGAATAATTTTATTTCCTATTTAATTTCAGGTGTTGTAACTGCCTTAAGGTTATTATAAATTATGCATAGCACAACATAGTACTAAAAATTGCACTTTCTATTCCTTACCTGTTATAAAATTTATTTTAAATTGAACATTTTGTAAATTTATGGTTCAACTCACAGTCTTGTGTTTGTTACATAATACTTGTCAAAGGAGGTTCTGAATGAACAACCTTGAAATGCCAAATTTTTAACACAGTGCCTAGAATAAATTTGCTGCTTCCACCACTTGTTAAAATACGTAGAACAAACAAATATGTATGCTACTATTAAAAACACCTTTGCCTAAGCTGCAAATTAGGTTATCTTTTTTTGTAATTTTACAATAACTCTAAATTTTTTTGTCTTCATCCATTTCATTACCGAACCACAGCCTCCAAGTACCTTATTAACTTTTAGTAATAATGGATTTGGACAACTGATAATTTTTCTACTTATTTCTTAGTATGCCTATATGAATAATGTGTATAGTAGGTATGTATGTATGTATATGTGTATGTATTTGTTGTCCTGGCTACACACTCACATAGATCCACCTGTCTCTGCCTCCAAAGTGCTAGGACAAATGATGACTATCATCATGACTGAAACTATGCTATTCCTTTGAGGTTTTTTATGGCAACACCAAAATAGGATATCTGTGATTTTTACTCTCTTGCACATATATAATATCAAATTAAATGGCAAAGTTAAACTGTTAGAAAATGTAAAAAAATGTTTTTAACAGATCTTGCCTTGTGTTTATTTGTAAAAACAGCATAGAACAGTGGTGTGTGGTAGGTGTGACCAGTCCATATGTGGTCACATTAGCAAAAGCCTTTCCTATGGAGCCTTTACAGGGACCTGGGCACCTTTGGGAGCCTGAGCTGGAGCTGCAGCCTCTGCCTTGGTTTGAACCTTGGGCTTTGGTTGGCAGAGCCTACAACATTTGGCCATGTAGCTTCAACTCTGCTTCCTAAGCTTTCGGTGAGCAATGAAAGCCAGGGTCCTTTGGTATCTTGGACTTAATGGCTGTAGGCTTCACAAGGGCATTGATGGCCTCTGATCACACACTTGTTTGCCTGCATCTTCTTCAGGCCTTTCTCACTGGGTTTCTTGATAAAGCGTGTGTGCCTTAAGAGATTTGTATGTTTGTCACCAGGATTTCTTAATGCCATTTCTGTGCCATTTGCGGGACTGATTGTATGTGGTGTGGTTCTTGAACTTGGCCATATCTGCATAGTAACCCAAGCCTCCCTCAATGTCTGGAACTAAAAGAGAAAACACAATTAGATATTTTTTAATCTCAAAAGTTGTATTAATGTATTCTTTCTAAAAACATTTTGATAGGACAAATAGGAAGCATATTATTAATTGAAGCAAAATATTCACTATAAACAACTTCTTTGGTTTGGAATATCCATTAGCTGCTATCATTTGCTAAATATGTGACGTGTCAATTATTGAAATTTCTGGATATGTTGTTTGTACAAAGTTTAGGTAACTTTTACAGTGAGAAACATTAAGAAAGTAAATGCGGAATGCTATGCCTTAAAGATGGAGCTGGTTTCTGCCTTCCACCTTCCCGATGGTGAGTGCTCTCTGTCACGAACAACTCCACATTTGGCTAAGGCCGAGGATCTGGCTTGCTTCCATGTATGTGGACCTATCTGCATTGCCCCCGTGGCACGCCTGGGTTGGCTACCCAGAGGCTATTTAAGCTGTGGGCTGGCTTTCCCCGGGGTCCGAGGATTGTTCAATGTTCCTGAATAAACTGCATTGAAAAAAAAAAAAAAAAAAAAAAGAAAGTAAATGCTTACAAAACCAGAATAGCCAGGCTTGTGCAAACCTCAAGAATATTTGGGTACCTGGCTTTAGGAGTGGTTTGTAGCCCCATTGATACTACTGGAGAGAAATGATTTCTCTTTTGCAAATAGTTACCAGTGGGACATAGCTTTGGGGTTACAGATGGGGGCTTGTGTCCTCTTCTCTAAGCACTGGGGACATGATTCATGCACATCAGTGGATGGCCTATGCATGCTGCCATACCATCTGTGATTTCATGTGTTTGTCAGGCTCGCTGTGTTTCTTTCATGCTCTCTTAGTGTCCTCCATCCCCTCCACCTTTTACTGTCCTCTGCCTCCTTTTTCACAGGGTCCCCTGAAACCTGTGAAAATCCTCGTTCAATTTACAATATGGACATTTAATTTGTTACAGAGAAACCTTTATAATTCTTAGATCAAACAAATAAAAATATTTGGTTATCAACTTTACTGTCTGTTCATGGCCTCCTAGATGAAACAAACAACCTACCTGGCGTACAAGTGTCCATTTTCATGCTTCCTGACTTTCTTTCCAACAAGATTTTGTACCATATATTCTAGTCCCATCATTGCTCATTAAACACAATCACTCTTTTTCCTAAAATTTTAAATTTGTTTCTCACTTAAATGATTTGTAACATTTATTGACATATGTATGATGATCCATTTTACATCTTAGGGTGGAATCAAACTTGATATTGGTAGTTATCTTTTTTGATAGTTGTCTGTATTCCATTTGAAATTACCTTGGTGAGAATGTGTGAGTCTGTGTTCATTTCAGATACCAGCCTGCAGTGATTTTTGTTGTTGTTGTGTCTTTATCCAGTTTTCATATTAAAGTAATATTACCATTCTAAAAAGTTTGGAAATGTTCTTTCTGTTTCTATTTTTTTAATATTTTAAGAACTATTGCTTGTAGTTCTTCTGTGAAAGATTGGCAAATTTCTGCTGTAAATCTATCTGTACATGAGCTTTTAATTACTATCTCAATCTTCTTGTTTATTATGGTCTGTTTGAGTTATTGGACCTATTTTTAATGTTCTTTTAATATTGGTTGTTTGAATGAGTCTAGAAAACCAAATATAACTTTCAGGTTTTGATTTTAATGAAGTATAGTTCCTTTTAAAAAGTGTTCCCTTATAGTATTATAAATTTCTCATTTGAATAATCTCATTTTACCTCTCAATACCTGGAGAATTTCTTTTAGCTGCAAAAAGATCTCAGCATAAATATAGCTTTTTAGAAACCTTTTTGTTCTCATCTTCCACAAATTTGTCTTTTGTAACTTTATGGTCACCTCTATCACCGGCACTGTTTATTCTCGTGCATATTTAAACTTTCCATTAAGATAAATCAACCTCAAGCAAATTCTCAGATTCAGGTATAGTACCAGACTATAACAGCCACAAAGTGAATCTCTATGAGTTTATGAATTAACCAATGCATGAGAGGATATTGTGCTCCTGCTTACATGCTTACCTGCATGCCTCAGACATATGTTAAGTCACTGAAGGAAAGCACTATGAAAGCTACTTAAATCCTTGCGTTAATCTTTTCTAAATCCCAAATTACTTTCAAATCTACTCACAAATCTGTGGAGTCACCTCTTCTCTCAACATTGATTTTTCTTTAATGTGGATAGAGTGATGATGACTGTGGCTTTAGAAATGTCTGTAGCTTCACAACACAGGCTGGGTATTTAAACCAAATACTAAGCTCATGTCCTTGAGAGCATATAAAATGATTTTTTACAAAGACGATTAAGAGAGTTACAGAATTGATAAGAATTGTTCTCTGACCATCAAAGGTCCTTGTTTGTCCTACACAAGTAAATATTGCTACCAGATCTGATTATGGGAACCACAGAGAATTCAAAACCGTTTGACATCCCTCTGTTCAATGAGACAGAAAAGGCATGTATTGCCAATGAAAGGATAGACCAGTCAGTGCCAACCCTCCAGATGCTTCTGCTTTTGGCCAGATGATGCTTCACAGCTAGCATTATTTTACCCAGATGCTATCTTTATGATGTTGTGCGAAAACAAAAGCAAACCGCATCTCGACTCAGATAAAGTTTACAGAAGAGTTTGGGTGGAGGACAGAGAAGGAAGGATTGTGTAATTAAATAAAAATATCAAAACATAAAAGAAATGAATAATTAAAAAAATTAAAAATAAAGATGCCAGAGAATTTTGATTAAACCACACTTCAAAGTAATATAAAATTACGAGCTCTTTGATCACCTCTCCCTGGTGAAGTGGCCTAAGTAGACCAAAGAGAAAGAGGATCCAGACAGTCCTGATGAGACCTGATAGGCTAGGGTCAGATAGTAGGGGAGGAGGACTTCTCTATCAGTGAACTAGGGGAGGCACATAGGGGGAAGGAGGAATGGAGAGTGAGACCTGGAGGAGAAAAGGGAAAAGACTACATCCAGGATACGAAGTGAATAAATTATAATAAATAATAATAATTTAAAAATGATAAATGAAAAAATAAAATTAAACTAATAAGCAAAAGTAGGAATGCAGGCCAGAAAGAAACCTCTTAAAACTATTGAAGGCAACTGTTAAACGTTCAATTTCATAGTTAAATAACGGCTATATTCTTTTAATTTTGTTTGTATTTTTTGTCTCAAAATTCACATGGAACAGTAATACTATAATTACTTTATAGGTAAGGCTGCTAAAATTATATATAATCTCCTGAATATTGCCGGTGAGGCACTAATAAAAAATGAAGCCAAATGAGATTTTTCACATACAACTTGGAAAGAGGTACAAATCCTTGATTAGATCATCTAACCATTAAATCAGTTTTTTTATACTATGCCTTTTGTTAGCATATTTGCATTGAACTTATGTGTTAGAGAGCAGGCTTAGAATTATTTTAAAGCCGAAAAGCTAGATAAATCCTGCTTAAACTTTGACAAATGCACTAATGCTAACTTCATTCTTTCTCCTGATAACCAAATATGTCTTCCGCAGAGTGCAGACTCTCTTCATGCCATATGCAAGAAAGTTGTATCTGTTCAACATATCAGAGAGCCAAGGAGATGCTACTGTGGTCCATGGTGCTATCGCTTACAGTGACAGCATTTAGGCATAGCGGTTTGTACGAAGTAGGTCTACAGGAAAAGTGTAACTTGATTTATTAGTAAAAAGGAACTGATGGCCAAAGTCATGGAGCATTTGCCTAAACAAATCCTTATAACTGGAGCTCAGGTAATCTATTTTGATTACCAGATACCTTTTATTTTCAGTGTCTGATCATCGTAATAGGTATAGGGATAAGATTTCTACTCTTGAATTTGTTTGAGGATGATGTAGAAAATTTTATCACATTTCAAAGTTTGGAATAGTTATTAGGGAAAAATCAGTTAAGTAAAAGCTCTACTCCTATAGAACCTGCCATTTATAATTCCAAATGGCATGCTATATGAAGCCATAGATGGCTTATCTAATTAAAAACAGGTGGACTATTTGACAACAGAGGGCAATAAGAACTATGCCATTCCCAGATTTAACTGTTAATGATAATAGCATCATTTAAAAACAGCAGGTGTTTAAAATGTCATCTATATGAATGAGAGAATATGTGTTAGACAAAGACAGCAATGTTGAACCTGCTTGGGATATTTTCTTCTTTAAAGAAATTATGTTTATTTCAAATACAAAATAAAAGTCTCTTCTAAAATATTCCAGTGATTTCAAACAAAATTGAAAAATTCAGTATATACAATTATGAATAATGCAGGAACTAGGTTCAATTTTACAATATTATATGATTATTCTTGGTATTCTTTACTCACTACAATAGGCAAAAATGTCTTCCATTGACACAATATTGGAATACAACTGGTAAAGTAGAAAGACCTGCCTACATTTCTCTATGTCATTCTTCCAACAAACAAATAGAAAAACTCAAATATATATATTTCAATGGGCCAAATGTATTGTTATATTTTAAAATTCTTTCTACTTAGAATTTAGTTTATACTTTTAAATTAAAAGGCTGAGAACAGGGGCTGGAGAGATGGCTCAGTGATTAAGAGCACTGTCTTCTCTTCCAAAGGACCTGGGTTCAATTCCCAGCACCCACATGGCAGCTCATAACTGTCTGTAACCCCAATTCCAAGGGATCTGGGATCTTCACACTAATGTACATAAAATGAAATGAAACAAATTGAAAAGAAAAAGGCTGAGAACAAGCTAGCTCTCTATGAAGTGCTCCCAAAATACTGACAATAGAATGTGAAAGTAACAATTGCTCTTTCTGTTTCAGTGACCTGCTTTAGGTTTGTTACATGTGACTTTTATAACCATTTCTTTTGTTGAAATAAATATCTATTAGTTTAAAACAAGGCAGAGAAATACAATGTCCTTTCAATGTCAATGTTTAACAGGCCAATTCAAGAATTATTTAACAATCTAGATTCTAAAAGGAGGCACCTGCATTTTACGGTGCTATTTACTATTTCATTGAGCCCTGGATCTGTGAAATTAAAAGTTAATTTATATGTTTCTATTAGATAGAAAGATAAAAACAATAGTGACCAGATTTAAGTTTTAAGGCTTATAAGATATTTAAGAGTTCTGTTTCTATTAACATATTCCTTACATGAATAAAATAATGAAATAAATTTATTTGATTAATATTTGAATCAGCTTTGGTGTATTACTGACTCCTTCATTGATTAATAAGATAATTGAATTAGGTACTTGTGTTTATTCTGTTTTTGCATCATAGTTGTGATTCTACGTAAATGTCATATTATTTTTTTATTTTGATTTTCAATTAGTCCTGAATTGGAGACAACTTGAAAAGGATTACAAATATAGATATACACTTAGCAAAAGAAGACATAAAATCTGCTCAAATAGTTTTGAGAGAAATGCTTAACGTCACAGATCATCAAGGAAATTGTTCTTTTTTCTTTTTAAAATTTTATTTATTATTTATTACAATATATTTACTTTGTATTTCAGCTGTGACCCCCTCTCATGTCCCCTATCATTCCCAACCTCCCTCCCTCTTCTCTGCCTATGCCCCTTCCCTAGTTCACTGATAGGGGAGGTCCTCCCCACCTTCCCTCTGACCCTAGGCTATCAGGACTGACTGCATGATCTTCCTTTGTGGCTTAGCAAGGTTGCCCCCAAGGGGAAGATGATCACAGAACCTGCCACTACTGTCCCTCTATGACATATTTATTTCATCGAGCTTAATTTAAAATATTTATTTATTTATGTTTTTAATTAGTTTTTTATTTTTATATTAATTACAATTTATTCACTTTGTATCCCAGCTATAGTCCACTCCCCCCTCCCCTCCCTCATCTCCTCCCACGCCCCTCTCCAAGTCCACTGATAGGGGAGGTCCTACTCCCCTTCCATCTGACCCTATCTTTTCCAGTCTCATCAGAACTGACTGCATTGTCCTGTGCTGTGGCCTGAGAAGGCTATTTCCCAAATGGGACAGGCAATCAAAGAGCTAGCCACTGAGTTCATGTCAGAGACAGTTCCTGTTCCCCTTACAAGGATACCCACTTGGAGACTGAGCTGCTATGGGCTATGTCTGAGCTGGGGTTCTAGGTTATATCCATGAATGGTCCTTGGTTGGAGTATCAGTCTCAGAAAAGACAACTGGGCCCAGATATTTTGGTTCTGTTGCTCTCCTTGTGGAGCTCCTATCCTCTCCAGGTCTTACTATCTCCCCCTTCTTTCCTAAGATTCCCTGCACTCTGCCCAAAGCTTGTTTATGAGTCTCAACATCTACTTTGATACAATGCTAAGTAGAGTCTTTCAGAGGACCTCTGTGGTAGGCTCCTTTCCTATTTCCTAATTTCTCCTTCTTTCAATATCTGTCCTGTTTGCCTTTCTCATTGAGGATTGATCATCTTACCCAGGATCCTCCTTCTAGCTCACCTTCTTTAGGTGTACAGATTTTTGTAGGTTTATTCTATATTATATGTCTAGTATCCACTTATAAGTGAGTATGTACCATGTGTGTATCTTTCTGTTTCTGGAATACCTCACTCAGGATGATCTTTTCTAGATCCCACCATTTGCCTGAAAATTTCATGATTTCCTTGTTTTTAATTGCTAAGTAGTATTCCATTGTGCAAATGCAGCACAATTTCTGTATCCATTCCTCCTTTGAAGTACATCTGGGTTGTTTCCCCGTTCTGGCTATAACAAATAGGAGAAAACAAGTAACAGGACAGGACCCTAACACAGAGGACCCCTGAAAGACTACATATTTCTTCAGTGTTTAACTTTGTTTTTATTTTAATTTTAATTTTTTATATTAATTACAGTTTATTCATTTTGTATCCCAGCTGTATTCCCCTCCCAACCATTCCCTCTTCTGCTCCCATGACCCTCTCCAAGTCCACTGATAAAGGAGGGCCTTGTTCCCTACCATCTGACTTTAGCCTTTCAGATCTCATCAGGATTGGCTGCATTGCCTTCCACTGTGGCCTGGTAAGGCTGCTCCCCCCTCAGGAGGAGGTGATCAAAATTCAGCCACTGAGTTCATGTCAGAGACAGTCCCTGTTCCCCTTACTAGGATACCCACTTGGACACTGAGCTGCCATGGGCTACATCTGTTCAGTGGTTCTAGGTTATATCCATGCATGGCCCTTGGTTGGAGTATCAGTCTCAGAAGACTCCTGTGCCCAGATTTTTTGTTTCTGTTGTTCTCCTTGTGGAGTTCCTGTTCCCTCCAGGTCTATCTATCTCTCCTTTCTTTCATAAGATTCTGTGTACTCTGCCCAAAGTTTATGAGTCTCATTATCTGCTTTTATACGATTCTGGGTAGAGTCTTTCAGAAGCCCTCTGTGGTAGGTTCCTGTCCTATTTCCAAGCACACAACAAGGACATTTATTTAACCATGTTCAAAGCAGCTCTATTTGTAATAGCCAGAACCTGGAAACAACCCTCAACAGAAGAATGGATACAGAAATTGTGTTACATTTACACAATAGAAAAATATTCAGCAATTAAAAACAAGGAAATGATGAAATGTGCAGGCAAATGGTGGGAACTAGAAAAGATCATCCTGAGTGAGGTATCCCATAAGCAGAAAGACACACACAGTATGTACTCACTTATAAGGGGATAATAGACATACAATATAGGATAAACACACTAAAATCTGTATTCCTAAAGAAGGTGAGCTAGAAGGAGGACCCTGGGTAAGATGATCAATCCTCACTCAGAAAGACCAGTGGGAGTGGGACAGACATTGTAAGAAGGAGAAAACAGGAAGGGAGACTTTTGATGAATGCTTCTATTTCCTTGGGGAATATAGGACTATTCAATCTTTCTACCTAATCTCAATTTAATTTTGGTAAATTTGCTCAAGTTCACAACTAGGACATTTGCTCAACCATGTCCATAGGAGCTTTATTCATAATTGCCAGAACCTGGAAACAACCCACATGCCCCTCCAGTGAAAACAACTACACCCAAGAAAACAGGGTAGAGATAATTTCTTAACAAAAATTAAAAGAAAACAAGCAATGAATCACAGTAACACCACCAACTCCACAATTAAAGGAACTAACATTCAGCATCAATGGACTCAACGCTCCAGTAAAAAGACATCGACTAACAGAATGGTTGCAGAAACAGGATCCACCGTTCTGCTGCATCCAAGAAACACATCTCTGCAACAAAGATAAACACTACCTCAGAGTAAAGAGCTGGAAAAATGTTTTTCAAGCAAATGGACCCAGGAAAAAAAGCTGGGGTAACTATCCAAATATCTAATAAAATGGACTTTCAACCACAATTAATCAAAAAAGATTAGGAGGGGCACTTCATTCTCATCAAAGGAAAAAATCCACCAGGAAAACATCACGGTTCTGAACATCTATCCCTTTCTTTTTTTTTTAATATTTATTAATACATTTACTTATTGAATAAAAAGTTGCCAAATCAAATACAGATTAAGAACTTCCTACTATTGCCCCGATGCCAGAAAAGACCAATTTCAGAGAGCAGTGAGGTCTCTGTAGAAAATAAAACAGCTGAAACGATAGAGATGGGGATAAAAATCACGGAGCATTTCAGAAGGGGTGAAAACCGCCAGGGAAATAGGCAAAACTGAAAATGAAAGTGCAAAGAAACCTGCCTCCTCTACAGCCATAAAACAACTAAAACGACGTTTGCATTGAACAGCTGACCGTCTTCTTATCTGCCCTTGCTGGGAGGGAGCGCACACCTTGCTTTGCTTCTGAGGAGGCAGAGGTGGTGGCCAGTGCACGTAAAGGTTGGTCTTCTTCAGTCGGATATCACCGCGTGTTCAAATGTCAGGCATCCCACACACTCAGGGAGGCTGGGCGGTCCCCTCCGCCAATGGTTCTGGACTGCTGATGCAGCGGACGTCATCTTCCCAAGACTTCCCTATCGTCATAGATTTACCCTCTCTGGAACTGTGTCCCGAAATAACCCCTTCCCCTTGCGTAGCCTTCATCAGGCTATTTTATCCAGCGACAGAAACGAAACCAATGCAATCTCTTGCTTAAGGATTTGGCGTTTTAAATTACGTGCGTGTAAATGCCTTTGACACAAATGATGAGGTTGTAGCTCTTTGCCCTCAATGTATCTTCACACTAGGTCTTTTCTCATCATACCTTCACTCTGAACACAGACGTGAACATCCTCGCGTCTTCAGGCACACCTCCAATGTAGAATTTCTTCTGGAACACGGGCGGGCGGTCGTTTTCATCCCGAATCTCAATGTACACTTTAGCTGTATTGCCTGGAAGACAAGATATATCTTTATTGGTGATTATTGGCTGGAATAAAAACCTCTAGAGTAATATTTACAGTACTTTAAAATAAAGGAACGTGGGTAACTTCAGAAGTTCATTCCTAAGTGATGCCTACTTCTAGGTCAAGAGGATTCAGGCTAGAGTGTTACAGGTAATGTTACATTTTACTTTAACATTATTTTGGGTCACTAGGCATTGGATCTTGGGCCCCATAACTGCAAAGCAAATGTTTCTTCAGTGTGACTGACTCCTAACTGCCACCATTTGAGTTGTGATGCTATAGAAATTTACTTTCCATCTTGATTTGTTTAACTTATTTCCCTTTTAGTAGCCATAAACACACTGCCCAAATCTTCCTGAATATTCACTTGCTGTACTGGATACCGGCTTACTGAAAACTGGTTGGCACTATAAGTCAGATTGATGGTTTTTACATTTCTCTAATTGAGATCTGGAGGATTAAAATGTTCACGTGCGTATTTATCAGTACACACACTCGCACACAATTGTGTCTCCTAGCGATGTCAGATGAGCTACGCCTGTGAAATCTCATCAGCGTGTGTGCCTATGGATGGTCCGAACAAGGAGGACATCTATCCCTTTCTATCTGACCCTAGCATATTAGATATCATCAGGACTGGCTTCATCATCTTCCTCTGTGGCCTGGCAAGGATGCATCCCCCAGGGAGATGTGATCAAAGAGCTGGCCACTGAGTTCATGCCAGACATTCCCTGTTCCCCTTACTAAGAAACCTATTTGGAAACTGAGCAGCCTATGGGCTTCATTTCAGCAGATCTAAGTCCTTGTGGTTCTTGGTTGGAGTATCAATCACTCTCTGCATGCCCCTCTAGATCCAGATTTTTGGGTTCTGTTGTTCTCCTTGTGGAGTTCCTGCCCCCTCCAGATCTTTCTATCTCCCCCTTCTTTCTTAAGATTCCTTGTACTCTGCCCAAAGTTGGCTATGAGACTCAGCATCTGCTTTGAAATCTTGATGGATAGAGTCTTTCAGAGGACCCCTGCTGAAGTCTCCTGTTGTAATCCCTGTCTTCTCCTACTTCTGATGTCAATCCTATGTGCCCTTCTGAGTGAGGTTTCAGCCTCTTCCCAAGTGTCATCCTTGTTGTTTACCTTCTTTAGGGCTATAGATTTTAGTATATTTATCCTATATTATGTGAGTAATATCCACTTACCAGTGAGAATACAGCATATGTCCCTTTCTGCTTCTGGATTACCTAACTTTGGATGATCTTTTTTAGTTCCATCCATTTCCTGGCAAATTTCATTATTTCCTTGTTTTTGGAGTATATGTTCAAACTTCTTAAGTTTTATGAATCTCTTGTATAGGCTATTAATAATTCTCCCAATATATTATTGATTTCTATTATACTTTTTATCTAATGTTTCCTTTTGATTATCTTTGTGTTTTAGTATCTCTTATAGTGTTAACCAACCATTTCTATATTGCTTCATTCTTCATTAATACCTTAAAATTGATAGTAATTTAAAATTATCTGGTAATTTGAACATCTGTGTCATCTGTGAAATTTGTTCTAAAGATGATTAATTTTTTTCAGTCAGCTTCATCTTGTCTTCTTTCATGCCTATATATCAGAAGTAATTTTATAAAATTTTCACAGATGTGAAATTGTCAGTTAATCTGGCAGCTTTGGAGTTGTACTTCATCTTCACTGTACTAGCTCATATGAAAGGTTTCAGTTAAAATCACAACAAACACAATTTTAAAATGTTAATTCTTATTTTACTAAATACCAACCACACTGAAAAACTAAAAGTCTAAATTTGACAAAGTTATTCTAAAAGACATAAAATACCATAATCACTTCAAGAAAAAAATGTTTAGAAATACGAATTGCATTTTAATTACATTTCTCAAAATCTGATATCTCTCATCTAGTGTATATTTAAGTATGTTAATGTGAGCATGGATGGATGAATAAACTAAAACAATAGTCTTGTGTGTGTAGGTGTATGGGTGAATGTGTCCATGAGTGTGTGTGTATGTGACAGAGATAGACTGATAGGAAAGCATTTATTGCTATAGAAGTGTAAAATAACAATATTGTGTATATATATATATATGTATATATATATATATGTTCATTTTGAGGATATGAAAATCAATATCAAAGACAATAGGAAGATAATTTAGCCTATATAATTACGCAAACATCTTAATGTGCAAATACAGTTTTGTCTTCATTAGAATGATTCATATACACACACGCTTCTTTACAATTATTGTACAAATGGTGATATAAAATGATTTTATTCATAGCATTAGTGACTAGTTTCATTGATTAATAGTTTTTATTGAAATATATAGAGAATCAAAATCAGTATGAAGAAACATCTTTGGCTATATTATTTAATTCACATACTCATTTTCATAAGTAGATATTTAAGGCTGTATATAAAATTTCTGAGTTGTTCACACACAGATAATCCTTCATCCTGTTCCACCCTTGTCAAATTAATTGCCATTTCTCTGCATCCTAGGTCCACTGTGATGAATTCAAGTTCAACATGCTTCATGGGTCATCCTTGTAGACCTCTCTGAAACACACTGATGGTAAAGTTGTGCGCTTGAGATGCAAACCAGGAACAGCTGACAAATGAGGAATTAAACTTCAGCTTAGGGAAACCTATGGCCTATGTCGAGCTTGTGTCAGGCTTAAGAGGTTTGTGACCAGACTTAATGCTAAGTATGTAATTTTGTCACATCACTGGCATTTCTAAGCTAAAGAAAGAAAGCATGCTAGTGGCTTGGAACCTCAGCCAACAATGTTTGCCCACAGTTTTCCCCACATAAGTGATGGCAGGCTAATATGTGTTTTCTGGCTTCATGATGTTTCATTATAAAGGCTGAAGACTAAATGTTAAGTATGTGGTTTAAATACTTGCAGTGGTCATTCAGGATGACCATGAATTAGCCTGAATAAGAGAGTACAAACGAAGATTTTGCTGGGTGTTTAAGGCCACAATGGGGTAGATCTTAACATCAATATCCCTCTTCATTTCTCTTCTCTTTCATGAGAAGATGCATATAATTAACATTTTAAATATGCTACCTAATAATGCTTTTAGATTATTGATGTGAATTTCTGAATATTCCATCATTTCCAACAGCAAAAGGAATACCATAAAGGAATTCCATAAAAGGAATACCATACAGTGTCAACACTAAAAATATATGAGTACTAAAAGTTTAACACAGAGATACCTAACTAATTATTCATTCATTAAATGGACCTAACATTTATAGTACACATTCTATATAATAAATATTAGAGCATCTATTATCATTTTACATTCAAATGTCCAGTTGCAAAACTTGTTTCTCTAGCTCCCATATTCATGGTGAAGTCAAATATTAACTAAAGACTATTTTGACTCCTAAATATGTATTGCCCGATGCTGTGTGAAGTAAATAAGATCATAGAAATACACAAACATTGTCTTTAGGTCAGTTTTTGTCTTACAGTTTGAGAGAGACATAAAAATATGACAATACTGTCCAAGTAGCATAAGAACATAGGAAAATATTAGCATTAAAGTAAATTTTACATTTTTGTATCTTATTAATAAAATTTGCTATAAACATGGTTGAGCAAGTGTCCTTGTTGTGTACTTGAACAAACTTTGGGTATATACCTAGCAGTGGTATAGCTGGGTCTGGAGGAAGCACTATTCCTATTTGTCTTAGAAAGCGCCAGATAGCTTTCCAGAGTGGTTGTACCAGTTTACATTCCCACCAGCAGTGGAGGAGGGTTCCCCTTTCTCCACAACCTCTCCAGCATGTGTTATCGCTTGAGTTTTTCATCTTGGCCATTCTGATGGGTGTAAGGTGATATCTCAGGGTCGTTTTGATTTGCATTTCCCTGATGGCTAATGAGGATGAGCATTTCTTTAAGTGTTTTTCTGCCATTCGATATTCCTCTGTCGAGAATTCTCTGTTTAGCTCTGTTCCCCATTTTTTAATTGGATTACTTGGTTTGCTGCTTTTCAGCTTCTTTAGTTCTTTGTATATACTGGATATTAGTCCTCTGTCAGATAAAGGGTTAGTGAAGATTCGTTCCCAATCTGTAGGCAGTCGTTTGTTTTGATGACGGTATCCTTTGCTTTACAGAAGCTTTTCAGTTTCATGAGGTCCCATTTATTGATTGTTGCTCTTAGAGCCTGTGCTGTTGGTGTTCTGTTCAGGAAGTTGTCTCCTGTGCCAATGAGTTCTAGGCTGTTCCCCACTTTTTTTTCCAATTGATTTAGGGTATCTGGTTTTATGTTGAGGTCCTTGATCCACTTTGACTTTAGTTTTGTGCAGGGTGATAAATATGGATCTATTTTCATTTTTCTGCATGTAGACATCCAGTTGGTCCAGCACCATTTGTTGAAGATGCTGTCTTTTTTCCATTGAATGGAATTGGCTTCTTTGTCGAATATCGAGTATTCATAGGTGTGTGGATTTATTTCTGGGTCTTCTATGTGGTTCCATTGATCCTCCTTTCTGTTTCTATGCCAATACCATGCAGTTTTTATTACTGTTGCCCTGTAGTACAGCTTGAGGTCAGGAATGGAGATACCTCCAGATGATCTGTTGTTGTACAGGATCGTTTTGGAGATTCTGGGTTTTTTGTTTCTCCATATGAAGCTGAGAATCTTTTTTTCAAGGTCTGTAAAGAATTGAGTTGGTATTTTGATGGGAATTGCATTGAATCTGTAGATTGCTTTTGGCAGGATGGCCATTTTCACAATGTTAATCCTACCAATCCATGAGCACGGGAGATCTTTCCATCTTCTGATATCTTCTTCGATTTCTTTCTTCAGAGACTTGAAGTTTTTCTCAAACAGGTCTTTCACTTGCTTGGTTAGAGTCACACCAAGGTACTTTATGTTATTAGTGGCTATTGTGAAGGGTGTTGTTTCCCTAATTTCTTTCTCAGCCTTTTTGTCTTTGGTATATAGGAGGGCTTCTGATTTTTTTGAGTTGATTTTGTATCCTGCCACTTTGCTGAAGGTGTTTATCAGCTGAAGGAGTTCTCTGGTTGAATTTTTGGGGTCGCTCATGTATACTATCATATCATCTGCAAATAGTGACACTTTGACCTCTTCCTTTCTGATTTGTATCCCCTTGATCTCCTTTAGTTGTCTTATTGCTCTGGCTAGGACTTCAAGTACTATGTTGAAGAGATATGGGGACAATGGACAGCCTTGTCTTGTCCCTGATTTCAGTGGGATTGCTTTAAGTTTCTCTCCATTGAGTTTGATGTTAGCTATAGGCTTGCTATATATTGCCTTTACTATGTTTAGGTATGTGCCTTGTATCCCTGATCTCTCCAAGACTTTAAACATGAATGGGTGTTGGACTTTGTCAAATGCTTTTTCGGCGTCTAAGGAGATGATCATGTGGTTTTTCTCCTTCAGTTTGTTTATGTAGTGGATTACATTGATGGATTTCCGTATGTTGAACCACCCTTGCATGCCTGGGATGAAGCCTACTTGGTCATGGTGGATGATATCTTTGATGTGTTTCTTGGCTGGGAAACAGTTAATAAAATGTAACTGATAAAAAAAATAAAAAATAAAAATAAAATAAAATAAAATAAAATTTGCAAAAAATTCTCAGAACCAAGAGAAATTTTTAATGCTTCTGTAATAGGAAACATTGGTGAATATAAAACAGAACCTACTCTGTTTTTGAATATTAACAGAAAATTTTAGCTGCATAATTATTGCCTAAGAAATATTTTTCAAAGCAATAAAAATACTGGATTTGTGATTAAACAATTTCAGAAATGTTTATATTTCCACAGTTTAACTTAAAAAAAGTAAACCCTTGCATATTTTACAGAAAAGGTTAAGAAGAAATAGAACATTGTGTTCTTGAAGCATAAACTATCATCCAGGATCTCAATTCCTTGATGGTGCTCTATGGTTCAAAAGAAAAATCATCTCTTGTCTTTCTAAATAGATGTGAGTAGGCTTACAACATCAGTCTATTTCAATTTTAGCCAGAAAAAAATAAAGTGGTACAATTACCAATCATTCTTGTACAAACTAAATATTTTGCCTCCTCACACAATTTAGTTTAGATAAAAATATAACAAAGCCACTGTGCTCTTTATTAGTGTTGTCCTTCTGAGTTCCTGAAAATGGCTTTCTTCTTGATAGATCATGGTTTTATAGATAAAATTAATATGATTACACCCCTCCAAATTTATATTGTGGAAGTCAAGCTTTCTGTACAATTGTGTTAGTTGTCTGACAACTAAGACAGTTAGTGATCAAAACAGTTATTTTCATTAGCAGTTTTGGTTGTCTTATGACCACTGTAGTGGGAAGAGTGTGATAAACAAAAGCCCTAGTCCATGGTAATCGGAACACATACTGAAATTCCTCACCACGGTGGTGAGTTAGGAAGGAAAGGTCATGGCAGGAATGAACATCTAACCAGACCTAACCTTCAAAAGCCCATCACTGAAAACTGGCTCCTGCCTGCCTTGTCCTACCTCCAGGACTCTAAGGGAAGCCCTGATATGACTTGATAGGCTGGGGTGAACAGAAAGGGGAGGGGATATCTACTTTTCTGAGAAATAGGAGAGATAGCAGGGAGGAGGGGGAATGGAGGAAGGGTGGGACTGGAAGACGAGGTAGGATTGGGCTACAACCAGGATTTAAAGTGAATGAAAAATAAATAAATAAAAGGAAACTGCAATTTAATACAGGAGATTATATTGCATACGAAGCCACAATGTTGCTTGCTGGTTTACATTTCAAATAGTAATTGCATAAGGTAGAGCGATGGCAGTAGACAACTTTTGAAGGGACTGAAGGTCTATGAAAAGATAAAAGGAATGGTTCTTTGAATATTAAAAAGAGAGGTCCCCTCATACTGACACCCTAATCTCCACCTTTCTTTCCCTAGAATTGGAAAATCACAAATTTCAGTTTTTTAAGATAACATTTTTAGCATTATATTGTGGCAGATTAAGTTAGCATGTGGTACTTCAAAGATAACATATTACCATTTTTTTTAGCCTAGAAACAAAACAAAACAGAAAATTAACCAGGTCAGGACTGGGTTATAATGTGTAGACATGCAGATTTTGTTTCAGTAATATAAACAATTTACTATGCTAGTTGTAGGCTACAAACTGTAATCTATGGCTAGCTCATAACTAAAAGGAAAATAAAGAAGTCCATATTTGAGAAGCAAGTATGTAGCAAAGTTCTGAAGAGTGGGCAAATGTTCCATCTTCATCCAAAATCATTCAGGCATATAACTGGATCAGAGATAATATGCAGAGCAGTGTCTTCAGTGGGAGACCACAGGACCAGACGGCATCAGATGGACTGAGGCCAGTTCTGAGCGGTGCAGCTGACAGGAATTATCTCAGCAGTTCAATTGCTGTTCTTTCCAACTTTTCTTCTATATTAATGTCTACATAAGTTTCCAAACTGCCCAAATGTCCCCCGTGGAGGACTGAATTTCTTTCTAAAAGCAAAGTGGAAAAGTCCACACAACAAAACCTGACAGAAATTGCAAGGAGGGTGACAACTAACTTTATAAGTTTAATTTCCCACTTTTACCAAAGATGTTCAGTGATATAATAATGAGAAAACAGAAATTTAGTGTTCAAAGTTCTCTTTATGATACATCTTCAGAAGAAAAAATAACGGATAGTAATTTTGGAAGATTGTTTAATGGCCTCATCTACTTCAGGTGTTCATTCTTCCCTCACAGGAACAAGCAATTTTTCCAACACACAGTGAAAATAAGCTAATCTCATAGAGATGTCTTGAAAATATCACAAGGTTACAGTGTGCATTTTATCTTTGTGTAAAGACAGCACTATATATCGAGTTAAAGCATATGAAAATAGAATTCTTTTCTATATTTTTACGTAAATCCTACCTGAATCTTTGCAACCTTATTTAATTGTTTGATATGGTTTTAAAATGCATTTCTAGCATTTTAGCAAAAGATATTTATTGTAGATTTACTTTACTATAGCAAAATCCCTGAGAGAAACACTATAAAACCTGGAAAGATTTCGTTTAAGTCAGAACTTCAGACCATCTAGTCCAAAATATCATGATGTCATTGTTTATGTTAGGGAAAAACAAAAGCATCAAGTGTGTGGGGACATATTTAAACTAGCAACAAAGAAGGCAATAGGCGAACTATCAGAGAAACAAATTTTACTTTTCGGAGACAAGACCTAGCTGCCCACGTCATAATAACAAGAGCCCATTTGTTATCCTACTAACCTGTAGATGAGGTGTCACCTTCATGATCTCATAGTTTCTCGATGGCACCCAATGCCTGGAGACTAGAATACAGCATATTTATGACTGGATAATTTTTATGGTTTGTTAGACCACTGTAAGCAATATTTCACTATTATCTTGCAAAGTAATAATAACATATTTTAGTATCAGAGCACATTGAAATAACACTTTTCAAGTTTATCTATATAGATTTTAGACAGGTAATAATGTTACTCATATGGGTGTTTCAGGGCCACTTGACCTTTTCCTTGTTTCAGTCAAGTTTAGGCAATCCCATTGTTGGTAATTATTGGGCTTTCTCGAATTTATAGCAGAAACAGCAAATGATAATGGAATCACATACATGTACCATCATAACTAGTTATTTGCACATTTTAATTACTTATTTTTATTTACATTCAATTTTGTTTTATTTAGGTTTTTAAAATAATGTTTATCTAGCTCATGCTGACCTGGAACTGACTATTTAGCTCAGTGTAGCCTTCCATGCACTTGTCTTCCCTAAGCCTCCAGAGTGCTAGAAATACAGATGTGTGCTATCACAGCTAGCAATCCGTCCATGTTTAGCTCACATTTAGTAATATTGGCATTCACAACAATAGTATAACTCCATTTTCAGCACTCTCCTCTATCAAAATATCATTTAAATTTTATATAAACTTTAAAAAATAAGCGCTCTCACTGAAATAATTGTAGATTTATAGAATATGTCAAAACAGTTTAAGAAAGGAGACCTGTGCATGCACTTTTAGACTACCTTCATGTACAGTTAGAATATATCAAAACCAGGGGTTTGAAAATTGGGCCATGTTCATTTTGCTGAGCTAGAAAAAAATTCTCAGAACATTTTTATTTTTACAGGAACTCATCTTTTGTGAACATATATTTTGAGTATGTGTGTAAAGGAATATAACTGTATAACAGATAATATACTGAAAACATATATAATACAACATAGTGACTTTGGATAATAAAATGTTTCATATATGTGAAAACAACCCGAGTAGTAGATTTTGATTGGTACCACATCAGGAATGCCTAAGGTAATGTTATGGAATTAGTTTGCCCCAGACATTCCACAGTGAACAAGTGTGTCAAATCATTAGGTGTTCAATTTTCACTTGTATAATTGATGTATTCACTGAGTATAAAGAGTTATATTTAAAAGTTACTGTTTTTGTAATTCCTATAAATGAAAATATTCAAAAATAAGCTACCATTTGTATGTTTAAAATGACTTCAATATGTCTTTGTTAGCTCCATTTTTTTGAGAGACTACAGTTACCTAGTTATCGTAACCAATTGTCTTTTGCATTATTTTTGTTACCTTACCCTGAAGCTCATAAAGACTGGGCTCTCAATAATAAATTAACTTTGAAATGTGCATTTTCAAGCCAAATTTAATATAATATAATGAATTTCATATTATGTTTCCATATCTAAACTCTCCCTCATGATTATGGCGTTATAACAGAGTATTTAGAACTGGTCTGCTCCCAGGGATTTAAAGCAAACACTTCATAAAGCATTTTCAGAAATCCAATAATATTTAATAACGTATGATATAGTTTTCTTTTAAAATTCAACTCAGAACTTCTGTTTTATTGCCATTTCCAATGAATACCTTACAAATATAATTTCATATCACTATGAAGAATTTTTACTTCATTAATTTCAAAATTTCTCTAATAATATTTCATATAAATTTCATATTCTAGTCTTTAGGGAATTAATTATCTAACAATGGAAAGTAGAATCAAGTAGTATTTTTTTTATTTACCTTGTATTTTAAATGCAATTTCCTATAACATGCACATTTATCCTTAGTGCTTACATGGTAGAAGCCCACAGACTCATAATAAGCACTTACATTTTTAAAGTGACTGGGAAGCAAGTAAGAAGAAAAGATTTTTAAAATTTGATTTATTCATTCATTTACTGATTGATTGAGTCATTCATTCATTTGTTATAATTTATTGACTTGTATCCCCACTGCAGCCCCCTCCCTCATCTTCTCCCAGTCGCACCTAACCTCCCTCTTCTTCCCCTATGCCTTTTTCCTAGTCCACTGATAGGAGAGGATCTCCTCCTCTTCTATCTTGTTTGTTTTGTAAGCCTTTGTTTTAGAGAAAACATTCATACAAGTTTAGGAGCATATTCTCCATTCAAGATATGACCAAAGATAAAATATGGGACAAATGGCTTTATGATATTCCAAAGGCCACCCTCTCTAACCTACTCATGGCTCCAGGTACACAGAAAGAATTTTTAACAAATCTGGAACTGGGTACAAAAATAAATATGAGTATACTTGTTCAGTCATTCAAATAGAACTGAGGATATGATGTCAGGCTGTTAAATGAAGGAAGAGAGTGGGAGAATGGATTGTTATATTTCCCACAATAGTTAAAGTTTTAAATATTTCTGAACATTGATAAGTATTACTCTCATTTAAGAGTGAGCTTTTGTTCAGAAAAGTATAGTAATTTACCTAATTCTTCAAAGGAAGCAACTGTCAAAAACAAGATTCAAATTCAGCAATGACTGCTCCAAATTGTTTATTTTACTAATGCAACCAAGGGGTTCTTTAAATGGTTATTTGATTTTAAGAAGTCTGCCAAAATAAAGATAAACAAATGTCATATTTTCAACTTATGTCAAAACAATAACTCATACATAGTGAATAATGAGGACATGTTCTAAAATATGACCATTAAAAATCAAGTAAAGCATAAACTAGTTCCATAACTGAATTATATTTATTATAACAATCTTCGTAAATGTTTCATATAATGGTCATTTAACATCAACAGTTAGCTACTATCTCACATATACCTCCGCATATACTCCCAAGCTGAATTTCTAGACTGCACACTGTATTAGTCAATGTCCTAAAGACAACAAGAACTAATACAATAGAGAGATAGCTAAAAAGCTAGATAAATGCATATAAATAGGTAGGTAGATATATAGATAGGCAGGTTGTAGATAGAAGATAGATGATATATAGACTGTAAATTGATTTATGATGGAAAATTTATAGGTACATGATAGATGATAGATAATGATGACTGTAGATAGACAGACAGATGATAGATAGATAGATAGATAGATAGATAGATAAATAGATAGATAGATAGATAAAATAGATGTTAATGGATGCCTTATATGACTGTGAAGGCTGTGATGTTTCATAATCTGCTTTGTGTAAAAAACCAGAAAGTTAGGGAAGGAGAAAATATAGATCCTGTCCAAATCTAGGGCCTGAGAACCAGGTCTGCCACCTTCCATCTGAAAAAAAAAAAAGAAAGAAAGAAAGAAAGAACCTAAACTAAACTAAACAAAACAAAATGTCCTTGCTTAAGCAAGGAAAGAAAATTCGAGCTTTCTCTGCCATTGTTCTTCTCCGGCCCTCTGTGTTTTAGATTTGGTCTTCCTCACATTTCTGATGGCAGATCTCTATCTACTCAATGCCTTTCTCTTACAGAAAAAATTTCTGCAGAGAAATACATGCAAACAACGATTTACTGTCCATGTGATTATACGGTAAGCTTGGCAAATTGACATGTAAATTAACTCTTACATGTTCTGTTACTGTACAATCTGTGAATGTTTGAAGAACATCACCTAGTGTTTGAGAAACATGAAGAGACACTACTTCCAAAGTGCTGACAGGGTTAGAATTGATGCATGCTGAACAAAATTTCAAGGAAAAGGAACATATTTTTTGCAAGAAAAGAAGCACTTTCAGCAAGTACAGAGGAAATTCCTAAGATTTCTTCACAAGATAAAAAGCACCCATTTCCTCACCACTTGGATGTCACATATTCCCATGAGTGGCAAAAAATAATATGGAAGCATGTTCAGGTAAAAGATGGATTCTGAAGATAGCCTCAATGTGTTCAGCTTCCTGTAAGGCTTATTTCGGGAAACTTCTGTATTTCCTTAAGACAGGACTTAACACCCCATCACTTTTTTAATTAATTATACTTTATTCACTTTGTATTCCCCCTATAGCTCCCTCCAGCCTCCCCTCTCAATCCCATCCACCCTCCCCCTTCTCCACGCGTGCCCCTCCCCAAGTCCACTGATAAAGGAGGTCTTCCTCTCCTTCTTTTTGATCACAGTCTATCAGGTCTCATCAAGACTGGCTGCATTGTCTTCCTCTGTGGCCTGGTAAGGCTCTCCCCCTCAGAGGGAGGTGATCAAAGAGTAGGCCAATCAGTTCATGTAAGAGACAGTCCCTTTTTCTCATTACTATGGAACCCAATTGGATACTGAACTGCCATGGGCTACAACTGTACAGGGGTTCTAGGTTATCTCCATGCATGGTCCTTGGAGTATCAGTCTCAGAAAAGACCTCTGTGCCCAGATTTTTGATTTTGGTCCTTGTGGAGCTCCTGTACTCTCCATATCTTACTATTTCCCACTTCTTTCATATGAAGCCAAATCCATACAATGGAAAAAAAGATAACATCTTCAACAAATGGTGCTGGTCTAACTGGATGTCTACATGTAGAAAAATGCACATAGATCCATACTTAACACCCTGCACAAAACTAAACTCCAAGTGGATCAAAGACCTCAATATGAAACCAGACACACTAAACCTGTTAGAAGAAAAAGTGGGAAAGAGCCTTGAACTCAAGTACACCTAAAGAAACTAACCAAAAATGACAACTCTGGCTAAAATGCTCAATCCCATTCAGAAAGGCAAAGAGGATGGACATCAGAAGAAGGAGAAAATAAGGAACAGGAAAGGAGCCTGCCACAGAGGGCCTCTAAAAGGCTCTACCCTGCAGGGTATCAAAGCAGATGATGAGATTTATGGCCAACCTTTGGGCAGAGTGCAGGAAACCATCATTTTTTTTTTTTTTAATTTTAATAGAATTGTATCACTTCTCCCTCTCACTTTCCTCTTCTACCTCCTCCAAGCTTTCCTCCCTTGACCCCTATCATGCCCTTCATTCTTAAGTTGATTGTCTCTTTTTTGTTGTTTGTATTTGTTACATATGGTATAATATTTTCTGGAAACATAGTAACTAGATAACAGGAAAGAGGCTTTCAAGTCAGCTTCAGTTCCAGTCATCTGAGCCTAGTATCCTAACTCTGTGTTGTCTTCAGCAACAGAGGATGACAACACAATTCCCGAGAGGCAATCAAGGGCTATTTTATAATCCACATAGAGGGAGGAGTCCTGACTGACACTTCAGTCTCATGCCTGGTACTTGGTGTTTTGTTAGCCTGTGGTTCTTACAGGGAGCATTGTTAGCACAGATGAATTGACTTTCATAGATGATATACATGATATATAGTTAGGGTTAGAGGTAGAGATAGATGGTTGCAAATGTTGTTTTTGTTTCATCAGATGAGAGAATAAGATGAAAGTCAGACCCAACATTTTTGAATGTATGGCTTGTGCTGAGCATGTGTGTTTTTAATATTATCTAGGCCTAGGCATGGAAGCTTCTCATCTCCATACAATCTAATCCTTTGCCCTTCAGCTTCCAGCCTCCATCTTCTAACCTAAGCCTAGAACGTTTTCAGCCTCTGAGACTTTCTGCTGACCCTTCCTAATTCTTTCTAAACTATGGATGGCTGGTTCAACTCTGCTGTTCCGGCTCAAAACTCCTCTCCAAGCTGACTGATTCAAACTTGCTTCTCTTGATTTCTCACTGAATTACTCTGCTTGGAAAACTGTCTCTGAACATCATGAACTGAACTGCACAAACTCCACTTTGCTCAACTGAACTGCACTGAACTCTGATGTGCTTGCAAACTCTACTGTACTGTCTCCACTAACCCCTTGCTTTCTCTCTGTTGCTCTTATGTAGATTCTCTTCTCTGTCCTCCTGAGAGTTGGGCATATTCTATCTCTGACTTACTCTGTCAAATCTTTCTATGATGTGTCACCTTGACTGCAGTTCAACTAAACATTATTGCCTGAGATTGAAAGTATATGCTAAATTCTAGCCAGAGGTATTAAAGTGTATTCCAGCCAGAGGGATTGAGGCTATGGATTCTACATATTAAAGGAGCATACAAAGGGTGAGTGTATATACCATCTGAATCACACAGACCTAGGTCTTTGAACGTGACCTCTTGCCAGAGAAACCCATGTTGCTGAATTAAAATTCCTCTACAGATAGATATAGACATACATACATACAGATGAAAGATAGATAGAAAAATGATAAATAGATAGATAATGGATATGTATACACATGTGTGTCTATGTATTCTATGTATTATGTTTAATTTGAGGTAAATATACAATACTATTGTTATTGTTCAAAATAGACAATGTTGTTTGTCCCTACTTCTGTTTCTATGTTTATTTTCTTACCTCCTCCCATGCTGGAGCACCTTCTAGTTACTCCATTTCCCACTTCGTATCACTGTATCCTGCTCCAAGCTTCTAGAAGAAAACATAGGGAGTATTCTATGAGAAAGGAGAGAATTTCCTGAACAGTTTTCCATTGGCCAACAATTAACAATGAGGACCTCATAAAACTTGAAATCTTCTGTACTGCTAAGAAAACAATCACTTTAGTGAAAAAAAAAAACCTCAAAATGGAAGAGAACTTTTGCCAGCTATACATATGACAAGGGATTAATGCGCAGAAAATAAAAATACATATATACAAAAAAGATACACCTCAAAAATCACTCAAGGAAGCAAGGGACCTGATCAAAAAATAGGGTATCATCCCAAATGAAACATCTAGAAAACACTTGCATGCCTAAGGCTCAGGTAACATTGTAGAAGGCAGGCCAGAAACATTGTGAAAGCCAAAAGACCAGAAAGTTTTCTGTGAGAGCATGTCTGCTCGTAATATCAGAAGCTA
This sequence comes from Meriones unguiculatus, assembly GCF_030254825.1. Classification (NCBI taxonomy): domain Eukaryota; kingdom Metazoa; phylum Chordata; class Mammalia; order Rodentia; family Muridae; genus Meriones; species Meriones unguiculatus. Next base: position 175,505,661 of record NC_083350.1, on the reverse strand, counting down.
CACTCATAGAACTTCAGCAACATGACTGCCCAAAGTAAACTGAACAAGGATGATCCCAATGAACATGCTAACATGATGGAGATAAGCCCATGCAGACTCAGCAATACACAAATAAGTATAGGCCACTAAAGAAGGTTGGATTTGGGAGATGTGGCCTTCTATATAAAAAAACACATCAATTTGCTGTCCAGTGCCAAACAATCACCCTTAAAATTTGGATACAGTTAGCAATATATGGACTGACTGGGTTATATTTAGAAATATATGTATATACATATATATATATGCAATAAAAAGTAGTAAAAAATAGGACATGAATTGAAGAAATGTTATGAAGTATACATGGAACAATTTGAATTGAAAAAGAGAAGTGAAAATATTGTTATTATTATAATCTTAAGGTAAAAAAATGCCTAGATATCTCAATAGAAATTCTGAATAGAAGAAAATTTTAAAAAGCTAATAAATATCCCAAAAGTTGTTCATCATCTTTAGTAATTAAAGTAGTGCAATTTAAAAGAGCTTTGGGATTTCATCTCACCTTAGTCAAAGTGGCTAAGATGAACAAAACAAACAGCAACAAGTAGTGGCTAGGTTGTGTAGAAAAAGGAACCTTCATTCACTGTTTTTAGGAAAGTGAATTTTTGCAGCCACATTAAAAATTAATTGGTATGCATGAAGAATCATGAGTGAATGAATGCACTAATGAACAAACGATTTTCATATGACCCATACCTATACTAGAACATGGCGTGTGCACAAGGTACTGTTTATCCTACTCAATTAATATACAATAATAAAAAAATATTTTTTATTTTTTTAATTTTTGTCCAATCAAGTTTGTCACTGCTCAGTTCACAATAGCTAAGAAATGTAAACAACTTAAAAGTCTGTCATGATATATGAACGGATAAGGAATATATGGTACATATACAAGATGGAATACCATTCAGCAGTAGAGAAAAATAAAATCATGGAAATCACAGGTAAATGAATGGACCTAAAAGATTATGTAAAGTAACCTAAACCCAGAAATATAAACTCAAAATATTCTAAATCACCTGGAGTACTTAGATTCAAACTCTCAGAACTGAGTATATAACATGGAATAATCACATCACATTCTTCACAAGCCTACCAACCATTATCTTGCATATAGAGGTAATTATAAAAGCAACTCTCTATTTTTTATTTGATTCCTATCTCCTTGTAACTATGTCTTAACATCCCTCTATTTGTGTGTCCTTCCTTTCTGTTTTCCTATTTGCTTGAAAATAAAAAGAAACAAAAAGAAACAAAACAGAAACTGAACTTTAATTAGGATGCTCTTTGCATTTTTGCTATAATACCACTAATTTGCACCCAGGGAAGCCTTTTTTTATTTATTTACTAAGACATTCTTTGGTGTTGAGAAAGTATGCTCAATGGCAAATATTTCAAGGCCTCAGTTGTATATATGTGTGTATGATATCCCAAGTAAGGATTAAAAGAATATGTACACATGTTCACATTACAGTAACAAATTCACTTCTAGGTTGACCTAGAATGATGCCAGAGGCTGTAGCTGACTTTGTAACCTTCATATGCTCAACGCATATGATAGTATTTATCATATAAAAGAAAATAATTTCTGAAATAATATTACATATTTGCTAAATATGAATATTAGATTTGAATACCATAAATGTTTTGGTCTATATCTTAAGATCTAGCTGATCAGTTGAGCACTGTTCCAGGAACTATGTGTAGGCACATGGATGGACAACGCCAAACATCTCTGTTGGGTCTGGGGAGAGCCCACTCAGAAATGCCTAAGTCTGAATCTCCATGATTCACACAGAAGCCACATGCAGCTGCACCATTATGTCTACAACTAAAGTGCTCGTCCCAACACATGGGAGTTGGAGAAGAGAGAAGTTCAGGCCACTCTGCGACTATCGTGCTTGCTGTGCTCCAACCAAGCTATAAAGCAAATGCCTATATGAACTTTGTCCTCTGACACCCATGCAAATGCTTTAGGACATACAGAACTACACTCACACACAAAAACAAACCTGCAGTCTCTCTCTCTCTCTCTCTCTCTCTCTCTCTCTCTCTCTCACACACAATTATTTTTGATGTGTGTTTGTGTTTCATTCTATTTTGTATCACGTTTCTTCGGAGACAACAAAGTTACAACTTCTTTTTTAATCTCACAACCAATATCAACATTTTTTTTCAGTTTTAAAGATGAACAACATATTATTTATACACATTAATGTGTTGCCATGCAATTTGCTTATAGCCTCTCGAAGTGTCCCGTATATAATTGTTCTGTTAGCTATGACGCAGGGTGTAGAAACACATGCCTTTCTGTCATCCTAGCTCTTACAAAAAAAAGATTTCATGTGATCCTGTACTGCCAGATGTTGCAGTTTCTACCTATTGAAAGCAAGGATGGTTTCAGGTGGAGGCGCAAACTGATAGAGCATGAATAAAGAAAACAACCGAGAGGCAAAAACTCATAAACCCTGTTTTCACAGCGATCCACACTATGGAGTAGAGGTGAATAAACAGTAAATACCACAAGAATTTTGTCCCCTCAAAGCTAAAACTACTATCCCACTGACCCTGGCAATGGCATTCTCATTCATTTGCTTCCCCATAATCTGCAATTTCACTATTAATCATTTTACAAACAATCATAACTAGAAGCCAAACAAAATGATCAACAACTGAACAGTATTCTATGGTATATGTGCACCATATTTCACTGCAAATATAGCTGGACAGCAACAGTTACATTCTATGCCTACTCATCAGAACAAAAAGACATAATCACAAGTTATACAGTGTACGTTCTCTTTTATTAGAAAATAAAGTAAGATCAATATAACAAGGTATTTTGATGTGAAATTTAGTTGTAAGTTTGGAAAATGACAGCATAAATAAACTGATTCAGATATTTAGGAGGTAATAAAATAATATATAGTCCCTGTAATTGTGTGACTTCTGACTTGTAGTGAATGTTTTAACTATGTACTAATAAAATGAACAATGAAAATTATAAGACATAATATGCAAATATAATCAGAAAATTTATCTTGGCCATTCAAAATTCCTCTATTGAGAAATCTCTGTTTAGTTCTGTGCCCTTTAAAAAATATAATTATTTCTTTTTCTGGCTTTCAGAGGCCCTCTGTAGCAGGTTTCTAGGTTGTTTCCTATTTTCTTCTTCTTCTGATGTCCATCCTCTTTGCCTTTCAGGTGGGGATTGAACATTTTAGTTAGGGTCCTCTCTCTTGCTTGGTTTCTTTAGATACATAGATTTTGGTAGGTTTGTCCTACGTTGTATGTCTATATGAGTGAGTATATACCGTGTGTGTCTTTTTGCTTCTGGGACAACTCACTCAGGATGATCCTTTCCAGGTCCCACCATTTACACACAAATTTCATGATTTCCTTGTTTTTCATTGCTGAGTAGTATTCCATTGTATAGATGTACCACAATTTCTGCATCCATTCTTCAGTTGAGGGGCATCTGGGTTGTTTCCAGCTTCTGGCTATTACAAATAAAGCTGCTACAAACATGGTTGAGCAACATACCACAGAGGGCCTCTGAAAGCCTCTGCCCAAGCAGATGCTGAGCCTGAGGGCCAATTGTCGGGCAGAGTGAATGGAATTTTATGTAAGAAGTGGGAAATAGTAAGAGCTGGAGAGGACAGAAACTCCACAAGGAGAGCAACAGAACAAGAAAATTTGAACACAGGGAACTTCCCAGAGACTTATACTCCAACCAAGGACTATTCATGGAGATAACCTAGAACCCCTGCACAGATGTAGCCCATGGCAGGTCAGTGTCCAAGTGGGTTACCTAGTAATGGGAAGAGGGACTGCCTCTGACATAAACTGATTGGCCTGCTCTTTGATCACCTCCCCCTGAGGGGGAGCAGCTCTACCAGGCCACAGAAGAGGACAATGCAGCCACTTTTGATGAGAACTGATGGACTAAGATCAGAAAGGAGAGGAGGACCTCCCCTATCGTTGGATTTGGGGAGGGGCATGCATGCAGAAACGGGAGGGAGGGTGGGATCGGCAGGGGAGGAGGGAGGGGCGTATGGGGGGATACAAAAATTAATAAAGTGTAATTAATAATAAACAAAAAAGTAATTATATTTATGTAGCAAAAAACTTACCAGTGCACTTTTAAACCGGTTGAGTGGCGAGTTCTGTAGCCTTTGCCTTTTCCAACTTGGAGTTGCGAGCCACAGATTTAGGACCCAGGAAGTTCCCTCCCCAGTGGCAGCAGATCTGATCATATCTGTCGTTGTAGTTGGTCCTAGCAGTTTCCACCAGCTTAGCCAGAGCAACCTTGTCTTCCAAGTTAACCTGTGTGAAGGTAACAGTGGTGCAGGTCTTCCTGTGCAGCAGCCACCCCAAGACTGGCCTTTCTCTTGGTGATGCAGTAGGGGACCCCCATCTTTTTACACAGGGCAGGTAGGAAAACCATCACCTCAGTGGGTATAAGTCATGGGCAATCACTACCAACTGAGCTTTCTTGTTCTCCACCGAGACGGTGGCTACTGACCCGAGCTTAAAGGACAGTGCTCTCTTAGTGGGGACGTCCCCTTTCCCAGCAACTTTCTTCTCAGCACGGGCCAGCAGCCTCTGCTTCTTCTCCTGCTTTGTCACTGGCCTAGTGGGCAAGCTGAAACAGCTGGGTGGCAGTTTGCCAGTCCAGGGCCTGGGTGAACTGGTTAATGGCAGGAGGTAATTTGACCTGCTTATTGAGGATGGCCCTTTGCCACTGCAGCCTGATGTAGCGGGGCCATTGGACGAAGCCTATGAGAGCTTTTATCCAGCCCAATGCTGAAGTTCACGGGCCTTTTCTCAGACAAAGGATTGACTACCTTTTTGGCAACCCGTTTCTTTAAGAAGGTGGGGTCCAAAGCCACCTTCTTTCCCTTAGGCTTCTTTCCTTTGGGCATCTTGCTGGGGTATACGAGAGAGCCTCTACCCCATTTTCAAGTAGATTATTTGATTTGTAGGTGTTTAATGTCTTGAGTTATTTATTTTGGGTATGAGCTCTTTGTCAGAAGTAGGGTTGGTGAAGAACATTTCCTCGTCTGTTGGCTGCTGTTTTGATATGTTGACAGTTGTCCTTTGGCTTACTTACAAAAGCTTTTCAGTTTCTTGATGTACCACTTATTAATTGTTGATCTTAGAGCCTGAGCTGTTCCTGTTCTGTTCTAGATATTGTCTCCTTTGCCAATGAGTTCAAAGCTGATTCTCATTTTGTCTTCTAATACATTTAGTGGTTTTGGTTTATGTTGAGGTCTTTGAGCCACTTGGATCTGAATTTTGTGCAGAGTGATAAATATGGATCTGTTTTCATTTTTTACATGTAGATATCCAGTTAAACCAACAACACTTATTAAAGATGATTTCTTTTAACCATTGTAAGGTTTTGGATTCTTTGTCAAAAATCAACTGTCCGTAGGGGTGTGTGTGTTTATTTCTGGGTCTTCCATTTGATTCCATTGATCAACCAGTCTGTTGTGTTTTTTTCTTTTCTTTTTTTATACCTTTTTTCTTTTCTTTTTTTATACCATTGCTCTGCAGTAGAGCTTGAAGTCAGGGCTGAAAAGCACTTAAATAAATGCTCAACATCATTAGTTATCAGAGAAATACAAATCAAAATGGCTCTTACATTCCATCTTACACCTGTCAGAATGGCTAAGATAAAAACTCAAGTGGCAGCACATGCTGGAGAGGATATATACAAAGGGGAACACTCTTCCATTGCTGTTAAGAGTGCAAATTTGTACAACTACTTTAGAAATCAATCTGGTGCTTTCTCAGGGAATAACTCTATACTGGCATAGACCCAGTTATACCACTCCTGGGCATATAACCAAAAGTTGATCTATCATACAAGGACATTTGCTCAACTATGTTCATAGCAGCTCTATTCAAAATAGCTAGAAACTGGAAACACTCTCTATGTTCCTCAGCTGAAGAATGGGTGTAGAAAGTGTGGTCCTTTTATACAGCAGAATACTACTCATCTATTAAAAGCAAAAACAAAAAAATCATGAAATTTGCAGGACAAAGGATGGAACCAGAAAAGATCATCCAGAATGAGGTAACCCAGAACCAGAAATACACAGATGGTATGTACTCGCTTATACATGGATATTAGTCATATAATACATGATAAACGTAATACAATTCACAGACCCAAACAAGTTAAGGAACAAGGATGGCAGGGATGATATTTGAATCTCACTCAGAGGTGAAATCACGTAGACAGAGTAAGTGAATAGAGGGAACAGGGTATGACAGGGAGTGCTGTGGAAATGAGAGTAGAGAATCAAACATGGGGCAGAGCAGGGGCAGGAGGACAGAGGGCTTGCAGAGAGAAGAGATACCATGGAGGGGACATCTCTGAGACAAGCAGGAGACCTACGACAAGGTAGTCTCCTGTGAAAATATAGGATGACTCTAGCTGAGACCCCCTAGTTGTGGGGGTCATGGAGACTGAAGAGGCCACTCTCTTACCAGACTGGACTCTTAGTGGAGAGGGGAACTCCAACTTACCCACAAAATCTTTGACCCAAAAATTTATCCTTTCTACAAGATGTGCAAGGATAAACATAGAGCAGAGATTGAGGGAATATTTAACCAATGCCTGGCCCAACATGAGATCCATATCAAGAAAGAGAGACAGCCCCCAACATTTTTTATTATTGACACTCTGATATGCTTGCAGAAGGGAATCTAGCATAACTGTCCTCTGAGAGAAGTGTCCTTTTGGTGCAGACCCAGCAAAGGATGTAAACAGATGCTGAAATTTACAGCCAAACATTGGGCAGAGCACAGGAAGCCTTGTGGAAGAGCTGGGAGAGGATAGAAAATCCTAGAGGGGACAAGAGTTCTACAAGAAGACCAACAAAGTCAACTAACCAGGGCTCTGAATCCCCAACCAAAGACAATGTATGCACTGAACCTAAGGCCTCTACATACATGAACTTGGTGGGTAGCTTAGTCTTCATGTGGGCTCCCTAGTAAGAACAGGGGCTGCCTCTGACATGAACTCTTCTTTGCCAGCTTTTCTATCACTTTCCCCTGGTGGGGCTGCCTTGCCAGGCCTGATATGATTTGGTGTGCTGAATCCCCTTTCTTGGAGGGGAGGAGATATACAGGGAAGAGGGAGGTAGGGTGGGACCAGGAGGAGAGGAAGGATGGGGCTAATATTAGGATGAAAAGTGAATAAATTAATTAATTAAAATGTTCTCATAATTTCGAATAAACTCCTTTTTCACTCCTCTATTGATTTCTTTGTCTTGCTGTTGTCAAGGATGATGACATTTTGACAAGGCCCAACAATGTAGCCCAGGTTGGCATTGAACTAACTCACTACGTGACTGAGGATGGCTTGACACTCAGAGACCCATTTGGCCACGTCTCCCACATTACACGACTAAATACATTTATTGTCATTGTTTTTAAACAGGCTCTAATACTGTAGTCTAAGCCGGCTATGAACACACTGTATAGATTAATATGTCCTTAAAATTACAAGCCATCCTCTTCATCCTTCTGAGTACTAAGAGTACAAATGTAGTCATGGCTGACAATTTTTGGTTAGGGAATTATTCATAAAGGTTTTGAGAAATCACAATTCTTCTCAGTGTGCTTATTTTGCACCCCAAGCAAATCCCCATTTATTCTCTGACATGTCAAATTGGTAAATATTAAGCAGAATCTTCTTATAAAATGGCAGTATTTAAGTCTTCTTCAATTTCAAAACATATATATATATATATATATATATATATATGTTTATATATAATTTGCATTATACAGCATGGCTTTTTCTGAGTGAATAGCAGATATCTTGGATAAATATCAAAATTATTCTAGATCAGATGCCACTATTTCTGTTCTAGGATTATGGAAAAGAGACATGACAGGATAAATGACTTGTTCAAACAGCAGATCTGCTATGTACCAAGACCTTTCTGCCATCAAACCACATGCATCCATTGTCATGTCAATGGCGTCGTCTTTAAGCTGCTCTTGTTCCGGTAGTCATGCTGTGAAGAGTGCTCAAGACTCAATAAATCTTGTAGATTATTGATGTTGTTCTTAGTTGCCTCCTAGAATTTGAATATATGACTTTATTGCCAGCAGGAGAACATAGTTCAGACACAGTTTATGGAGGAATGGTGCTGAAATTGATCAGTAAACTCCTTTCTGAGGACTGGCTCTCATTCTATCAGCCCAGGGGAAAAGCAATCTATAGTTCTTTAGTATTGTAAAGCCTGTGAACCATAGCAGTTACTGAACTGGCAAGATATCTATAGTGGTATAATAAAACCACACTTATCTTGGGGATAACCAAAAGTTATTTAATTGGGCCTAAGGCCCATTTGACAGCAGAGAATTCATGGCTGAAATTGTGATTCCAGGTAACTACCTTGGCTGCTGTGCTGATTACTGGTTTTGTCAACGTAATAATACAAGCTAAAGTCACCTAGAAAGAGGAGCCCTCAGGTGAGAAATTGCCTCCATATGATTTCCTTAGGCAAGTCTGTGTGGCATTGTCTTGATTGATTGTTGATGTGAGAGTGCCCAGTTCACTGAGGGTTTAGTCAATTCTGGGCAGAAAGCCCTGGTGGCAGGAAGCAGGCTAAAAAGGCCATGAGAAGAAACCAGTAAGCCGCATAAATTCCTGGCTTCTGGTTTCTCCTCTGTTGTAGTTTGTGCCTTTGCTTCCCTCAGTGATGTTCTGTGATTAGGACCTATAGGCCAAATAAGCCATTTGCTCTTCACATTGTTTTCTATTTTGGTCATTATCACAACAATAAAACGCAAACTACGATAACTGGGGAGGCTGTATTCTACGAAGGAAAACATTCCTTTCTTAAGCTGGTACTTCTGTTTATATTGAGTTTGATTTGTAGGCAATTCATTGCTTACACGTATGCATCACAATGAAACCCATTCTTCCATCATGGTTTTGCAATATGCATGTGTGATAAAGGTTCAGTTTCCATTTTCTGTGTAATATCATTTTTCCAGCATTAATTACTGAAAAACTGCATTTTCTTCATTTCTCTTGACATCATTTGCTAATATCCATAAACACTTGTGTAAGAATGCCTGCATAGACTCCATGTTGGTGTCTGGAATCTTCATTCTTGGGTTGTCCACCTTATTCAATGAAGCAGGGTCTCTCAGTCATTCTCAGACATGGCTTGTCTCCTGAAGTAACAAGCTAGACTCAGGATCTAAGAAACTTATTTTCTACCCTCTGAGGCTGGAGTTACAAGGTGGACCATGCCTTTGCAACACTTACTTTCAGGCTGTGATACAATCTCCTGTTCTCGGGCTTACTCGGCAATAACTCTAAAGCCATCCCTGATGAGTTTTTTGTCATTTCTGTCATTTTTTTATTATCCATTTGGCTAGTTTTCAACTTTATTAGTTTTTTGAAAGGCCTCACTTTTGAATGAATAAATACTTTTAAAATAATAATAATAATAATAATAAAACTATGTCGTTGACTTGAGACATTTATCTTCTTCTTCTGAAGCAAAACAGATGTAAGGGTTTTTTAGCCACTTGCCATAAATTTTGATACAATGCACACTTTATATTTCTGCATTTTCTTGAAATGTATTTTATCTGTAAACTATTTAGAAGTATGTGACTTGATTTCTAAATATTTGATAATTGATATTGAATTTCTAGTAATAATTTTCAATTTTTATTTAACCAAAAACATGATGTTCCTGATTTGAATTCTATTATACTAATTAAAGTTCACTTTATGACACAAAATTTATCTCCATTAATTGTAACAAGCTGCTCAGAGTGATATGAGCTAGCATATTTATGTCAATTTTACAAATTTCATTCACAATGATTAAAAATTTTATATCTGTGTGACTTTTTTCTAAGTGTTTCAATACGGTCATAGAAGTGTAATATCTTCCTGTATGATTATGTAAAATAATTCCTGTGTGATTATGTAAAAATAATTAGTTCTGTTTCATTCAGTTTGCAGTTCTGTTTTGGACTAATGCATATTTATCAGAGCAATTCCAAATCAGAGTGCAGGCCTTCTTATCACAACACAGGGACTCCCTGTCTTAGGGTTTTATTGCTGTGAAGAGACACCATGACCATGGCAACCCTTATAAAGTCAAACTTTTAATTGGGGCTGCCTTACAGGCTCAGAAGTTTAGTCCTTTGTCTTCATGGCAGAAAGCAAGGGAGTACAGAGGCAGACATGGTGCTAGAGAGGGAGCTAAGAGTTCTACATCTTAATCCCAAGGAAGCTGTGAGGAAATTGTCTTCTGTAGGCAGCCAGGAGGAGAGTGGAATTCCACACTGGGTGGAGTTTAAGCAAAGGAGATCTCAAAGCCCACCCACACAGTGACACACTTCCTCCAACAAGGCCACACCTCCAATATGGCCATTCCCTGTGGGCAAAGCACTGAAGCACATGAATCTATGGAGGACCAAACCAATTCAAACCATCACATTACCCTTATCATTAACACTGCCCTTTGTGCTAACATTCATTTCTTTTGATGTTCCAGTCTTTGTTCAATTGATTTTAGTTCCAGGGACCAAAGGTTTTGCATATGCAAGGCTATTGCTATCTATATATTTCTGTATATTTCCAGTTTGTCACTTTTCAAAATATGTATTTTATTTCTAAAAGATTTGTTTTTATTTTGTGTGTGTGCCCCCTTCTCTTTGTGTTTGTGTGTTTGTACACATTGAAGAGACAAATTACAGGATGTTTGAGGGTCAAGTAAACAATTTATTATTTGGTCTTTCATCTGATATACTTGAAATATGCACATATTAAAATTATTAGTCTCATTAAAGTTAGTTATCACAGTTTTAAATTTTTTCATGCTATAAATTTCTTTTGCCTTTTTTGTATTTCCTTCTTAAATTTTTTACAGTTGTTTTAGCATACCACTGAACCATAATAAAGTCATTTTATATAATTCCTGTTTGTGTGTAATTTTAAATTAAAATTCTGAATTCATATACATCTCACATGAACTTCCTCTACATATACAAAACTTTTTAGATAAACATTGTTTTTCTTTGGTAGTATTAAATATGTTATTCCACCAAGAGTTTACCTTTTTTTTTTTTCATGAAAATCTTCAGTGTTCTGAACAGTTATTCTAATGAGTGTGTTGATTCCTTCACTCTTGTAAGATTAGTTTCTCTTTTATTCACAGTATATGCATAATGTCTGGAAATGACTATTTGACCTTACCTTTTTGTTTATAAGCCATATTTTCTTATTAGTCTATCTATGCTTCTGCAAATCTAATGACAAAACAATGTTTGCCTATTATCTAACGGGAACTAAGGCTCAGTTCCCTTATTTCCTTTCTTTTTTCTGAAGTTTTTTTTTTTTTCTCTATAGATATTTCACGAAGTTCACTGGCTGTTTTCTTTACTGTTGAGCACATTCACTGTAAATTTTACCTCAGATACTGTATTTTCAAGCTATAAAGCTTCCATTTAGCTCTTTTTTTTACGCAGTTTTCTATTTCTCTGCTGAAATGTATCTTTCCATCATTTTAAGAGCTTTTACTTTTACCTCAAAGAACATGGTTAAAATTGTTTCCAAGTTTATGTGTAATGATTCCAGTAATTGGTCACTTGGTGCATCTTAGTCCTGACACTTATTTCTGAGGAAACCTAAAAAAAAAAAAAAAAAAAAAAAACTTTTGTTCTGTTTTGTTTTCCTTTGTTGCCTGTGGTGACCATGAACTCTAGCCTCAGACTTCCCTCCTAACTTAGCCTTTTGAACAGCTAGGACTAAAGAAACAAAGGAACAAACTGCTGCTTCTAGCTTAGGCACTTTTAAATCCTCCCAGTAATTCATATTGAAGTGATATATATCATCTGAAGGAAGTATGCAGGACAAATTGTGGCAGTGTATTCTCTTGCTGTTTAATTGAAATATGGTTATTAAATTCATTAGGTCTGAGCCAGGGTATTGAAGCTATGATAAGCTACACTAGATCACCTACTTTTAACAGTCCAGTTAAACAGAGAAAATAGTAGTGAAAAGTAGAAAAACGGTATGTTTAATGAGATCACGTTGAAAACAGAAACAAAGAGGACCTTGGCTTCCACAAGTCCATCTTTGTTTCCCTGAAACAAAATGAAACACTGTGGTCAAAGTGGGGTCCCACCTATCATAGTCATGTTTCTGGCCTGAGGATGGTTTGACAAGTCAGACTCTTGTGACATCAACAGTGGATATAAGCAGCCCAACGGTTGGTATCAGGATCCCAGTCTTTTCCCTTTTCTCTGTGTGAAACTCCTGGGGAAATTCTAATTTGGGTATACAGGCCTAGTATGGCAAGAATCAGATAGCAAAAGTTAAGAACACAGTTTTTTCTTTAGGACATTTTCCTTCCTGCCAATATTACAATATTATTCAAAAAACAAAGGTAACAAGTAAGGACACTTTTTCTGCACAGATGAAGATAATTCTTCTACTTTATTGCATTCAATGTCAGTTTGTAAAAGAACTTGCCATGGATGGTCAGTTTAGTGAATTTTCTCTTCCAGACTCCTGTATCTACTACCGTATCTTACAGTAGTAGACTTCTGTGCCAGTAAGGAGAGCGATGCACATAGTTTCTAAACCTCTGAATGCATAAGAGAACAATCTTAATGAAGTAGGCATATTCTGTGTTACAACATTATAATTGTGCTTTAATCCTCAATGTAAATGGCCATTTTGTGCTACTCACCTCAGTAATTTTATAATTTCTCAATAAAATCCTCATTGAAAAATCTTAAGTAGCAAAGAAATTTCACAGAAAAGCTACACTATAATTTTCTCTTCAAATTTATAACAGAAACAAAGTCCTCAACACCGGTTTTCCCTGATGTGAAAACAATGCATGATACATCTCCATTGTCCTCAGATAGATTTCTAAGAATCTGTTTTTTAAAGTTTAAGAAAGTATTTACCCTTCTCTTCTACGAATATACATCATTCAAATTAAGTGCCTTTGTGCAGTCCCTCCACTGATACAGAATTTCTCAGAATTTCCATCTCCCCAACAGCACCAATCCATAAAGAATTATTCTATCATGAACACTGCTATTTCTCTAGGAACAAATAATATGGAATGACACAAATTTTCCCTTACAGTAATAAGCTAGGCAACAAATATTTACCCAGTAACTACTTTTTCTGAGTACTCTCCTGAACTCTGAAAACGCCAATGCAAGTAAACAAGTAACAAACTGAGCCCTCTGTTAAATACTACAACTCCTTCCACAGACATTGAAAGAGCATTTCCATCTCCTTTATTCTGTTGGTGATGCTTCTCTCTGTAGTTCCTGTTTTCTTCCCTAAGTTCTTACTCTATAAGATTTCATCAATTTGTACTTTCTTTAATGTTTGCATTTTCATCTTCAGTTCTTGAAACATATTTAGTCCCTTCACCTGTTTGTTTGTATTTTACTGCCTTCTATTCAATAATTTGTTCAATTCTTTCACCTATTTGTTTGAACTTTCTAATATTTCTTTCAGTGATTTAATTATTTCTCTCTAAAGGCCTCAATGTATTTGACTTTATCTTCCTGTATTTCTTTTTTTTTTTTTTTTTTTTTTCAATGCAGTTTATTCAGGAACCTTGAACAATCATCTGACCCAGGGGAAAGCCAGCCCACAGCTTAAATAGCCTCTGGGTAGCCAGCCCCAGCATGCCACGTGGGCAATGCAGATAGGTCCACATATATGGAAGCAAGCCAGATCCTCAGCCTTAGCCAAATGTGGAGTTGTTCCTGACAGAGAGCACTCACCATCAGGAAGGTAGAAGGCGGGAAACCAGCTCCATCTTTAAGGTGCAGCATTACACAGCTCTCTACAGTTCCCCTTTTTGTTTTAGACGCATCAGGCAAGAGTAGAGGTCTGATCTCTGATATTAGAAATAAATTGCGACTTTGTACTGATGTTCATTTAGGTGTCATCCACCCAAAGAGCATCAGACCCGACCAATACCTTTTTCTCAGAGGCGGGACCTGGGGCATCAACCCGCATGCAATCAGACATGCTCTTCTCTGGGTCCAAAGCTGCTGACCCTGAGTGCAGTGCTTAGCCTCGCATCCTGAGCATAACATTTTAGCTCCTATGCTTGGGGAGACTGTCCTGCTTCAATGGCTGTAAAGGCCTGAATGATCATGGCTGCATTACGCTGTTGTGAGACTCTAATCTTGCATATATACCACAGGCAAACCAAGGAGACCAACACCAGAAGGCCTGCTAACGCTCCCATGCCCGCCCATTCCTTCAGATGATTCATGGCTGCAGCAATCCATGATGATAATCCTGTGGCTAGTCCTGCGTCCACTCTGGTAGAATTTACTGTGACAATGGCCACTCTCAGCTGCTCCATCGTAGTATCGAATTCTCCAGTCCAATTACCTAAAATATAGCTCGACAATTGTTTAGACAGATTTGCAGCACAGGGAAAATTCTCATGCTGTATGCTAGTGACTCAAAGTCCAACATACTTTCATTGACAGCCAAGTTGAGCGATTTGCCATAGGGTATCAATTTGCTCCTGCATGAGGTCAATCCTCTGATTGAACACCATCAAGCCTCCTTTTAGTTGAGCATTAATTTCTTTTTGTACATCTAAGGCATGAGCTACATTGGCTAAAAGGTTATTCAGGGTCTGAGCAGTCTGCACAGTATGACTCCTGGCTAATGCCACAGTGGTAGCTCCAACAGCCGCCAATGAGATGGCAGTAACAATGGCGGCTATAATTCCAAGATCTCTTTTCTGTCTGAAGAGAGTCATAGTGTGAGGGGCATCAATGGGCACAGGCACCCAGCAAGGCATGCGAGTAACCAGCTAGTAAATTTACTAGCATTCTAGCATTGGGCAAAAAAGCAAGTATCATTACCACAATTACTTGGCTCTATCTGGCTAATAATGAATAGAAATGGGGGATATAAACAAACAGGTGTGGGCTTATAGGAAATATTATGAGAAGCCTTAACCCCCTCGTTGGAACATCCTGCATCAGTTCTAGAACTAGCAGTGGTGGTGTCCGAGGTCTGAGTAGGTTCAGGAGACCATTGCCCCCAGGGGCGAGACATGCTCCATTTAAATTGACTAACTCCATGTTTTCCTCCACTTTTGAAAGTCATTTAAGGTTCTTAAATTATTTTTTCCCTTTTTTTAATTTTTCATCAATTACACTTTATTCATTCTGCATCCCCACATAAGCCCCTCCCTCCTCCCCTCTCAATCCCACCCTCCCTCCTCCCTCTGCAACAGGTTTTATTTGTTTTCTCATTATCATCTTCATAAGCATTGATTTAAGGTCATTTTCTTGTGTTTCAGATGTATTAGGATATCCAGGGCTCCTTGCCTTGGGATAACTGGGTTTTGAGGATGCTGTATTTTCCTGGTGTTTGTTCATTGTGTTTTTACCCTGACCTTTAGCCACCTGGCTATCTCTGACATTGGCTGTTAAATCCTTTTGCCTACTGGGTGAGGGCAAAGCCCTGGGTAAAAAGCTGGATATTCCTGCAGGATCCCTTCTCATATTGGTAAGGATGATTTTGGACTTGTAGGGGATTCTCAGGGAATTTCCCTTGAGTCTCTATCAGATGTTTGATTCTGGCTACAAAGTGGATTCCTCAGGAGTTTGGGTATCTTATTTTTCCTAAGGGAAGTCTTGATATCAACTGGATATCCTAATAGGAAACAACTTGCAGAGACCCTCAAACCAAATGAGCTACTGACATTGCCCTCATTTCTCTCCTAAAACAAGACGCTAATATCCCATTGCTCAAGATGCCACACATTTGAATACAAATCTTGGAAGCATGGAGTTTCAATTGACCTGGCAGCCTCTTCCCAAAGTATTGTCTTTAATTCTATCAGAAGATTCTACACAAGACACTGCATAAGAGATAGGAATGATCAGTCCTACCCTGCTGAAAGAATAAGAATCACAGCAATGGCTTGATTGGCATAACATACCAACATTGTATTTTTTTTTTTTTTTTTGAGGATGGGGTGAGGGCAGTAGCAAATTACTATTTGATCTTTTCTAGAAAAGATCATTCTGAGTGAAGTATCCCAGAAGGAGAAAGACAAACTTGGTATATACTTGCTTACATAGACCTACAAGATATGACAAACATAATGAAATCTACACACCTAAAGAAGATAATCAAGAAAGTGGACACCAGAGAAGATGATCAATCCTCATTTAGAAAGACAAATGGGATGTGCATTGAACATATGACAGGAGTCTACCGAAAAAGGCATCTGAATGACTCTACCTAGCAGTGTTTCAAAGCAGACACTAAGACTCATAACCAAACCCTCGGCAGAGTGCAGGGAATCATAAAAAAGAAGGGGAGTTAGTATGATATGGAAAGGATAGGAGCTCTACAAGGACCAAATATATCCGGGCACAGGCTCTTTTCTGAGACTGACACTCAACCAAGGACCATCTATGGATATAACCTAGAACTTCTGCTTGGATGTGGCCCGTGGTAGCTCAGTAACCAAGTAGTTTTCCAAAGTAAAGGGAACAAGGACTATTTCTAACAGGATCTCAAGGGCAGGCTCTTTGACCTCCCCACGCCCCACCCCCCAGGGGAGGAACAGTCCTGTTAGGCCACAGAGGAGGACTTTGCAGCCAGCCCTGAAGATACTTGATAAAACAGGGTCAAATGAAAGGGGAGGAGGTCCTCCCCTATCAGTGGACTTGGAAAGGGGCAAGGAGGAGACCAGGGAGGTAGTGTGAGGTTGGGGAGGGAATGAGGGAGCGGGATACAGCTGGGACACATAGTTAACAAAATGTAACTAAAAAGAAAAATTAAAATTAAAAAAAAGGAATTTGGAAAAAAAAATACTATTTGATTGGATCAAATGTTTCCTCAGTAGGAGGGAATTCATGTTGGATACTCTAACACTAGACAATCACTCTGAAATGAATAGATAATGGATCCAGAGAAGAGTCTACTACTGTCACTTTCCTAAACCAATATAATTTTAATGGCATTCTAAATGCTTATCCTTATACCCACATATCAGTGTAACTCTCACTCATCATTAAGCAAGCTTATTTTTCTAAAGGAACAGACTATCAAAGAGATCTACAGCTAGTCAAAATTCAGAATTCCAAAGCCTAACTGATACGTCTACAATGGAACTGCTATATATAAATCTTAGAAAGTTTTGTGGAAAAGAAGGGAGAAAGACTATAAAAGATAGAGGGCAGGACACCTGCTTTTGGATAACATCTTCTAGACAAGACAGGATACCTGCACTCATGAAACCTCAAAACTATGGTTGCCTAAAAACGATGTGAAAAATAAAAATAGTAGATATGCCAAAGTGAATGAGGACAATTTCATAAAGTTTCACCTTGAGATGAAGAGCTTCAGAGATCATTGATATCTGAGAAAGGAAGAATCAATATTTTTTTTTTTCAGGAATGAGACCCTTGAGAGCTTGTCCAATCTCAAGTGGTCAAACCAAACCACATATACATACAAAAAAAAAAAAAAAAACATTACATGGACTTACAAGAGTATACATACCCAAATGTATGCCTGTTTATAAAACAATGATGAGTTTGAAACAATTCATAAATCTGAGAGAGAATAGGAGGAAACAGGAGGAGTTGGAAGGAAGAAAGGAAGCTAGAAATAATGTAAATATGGTACTCAAGTATGAAATTCTCAAACAACTAAAATATTTAAATATATTATACATAAGAAAAATGTACTCTGTATACATAACGAAAGAACAAAAGTTTAGTAAGTTTACTTAATTGAAATATTCTATAATTACATGAATTTATGATTGATATTTCACCATGACAAGAAAAATAAAGTAATGAAAACAATCTCTGTATCAAAGATCATCATTCAAAAAATTAATGTGGGAAATGTGGGAAAGCAAATTTTTGAAAAAAATAGTCTGGGAGACACACAATAATTGGAGTGAAATTTACAATAGAAGTAATGCCATTCGTCTTCTGTTTCTCAAAATGAAATGACAACTCCTGGAGAAAAGTCTATATGTAAGCATGGCATTTGAAAACCAAATTTCAGGAAAAGGGGGTCAAGTGGGAAAGTAAACAATGAGGGAAGAAAGGAGAACCACCTATGCAGACAGCTTCAGCAATTCACAAAAGCTCTTTATCAGCATCCTAATGCTTTTCTGGAAGGACCTCTTCTCAGATGGTTTCTGGAGGCATTTTACCTCTGGATCAACTTCTCTAAGATCAGATAGGGGAAGATTTGATCTGGAGACTTTGATAATTCATTATTCTGCCTGCCAGAAATGAAGGCATTTTAAAGGAATGGTTTATAATGTAAATGAAGGTATTGAATATAAAAAAAAAAATGGATCTCAAGAAATTTGAAGATTTCTGGGATTCTCAGGCTAAAAGAAAAGGAAATACATGTCTATGAAATCCTTCTCTCTGGCAAACAGATATACAATTTTCGGAGATAATAATGGTTCAGTGGTAGGTGTTACCACTGATTCTATGTATATATGCCTGAGCTTCCACTGAGTTTAACCTTGTCATAAGACCATGAACCAGAAGACATAGTTACTGGATCTTCTTCATCTTACAAATTTAAGACTTACACTTACTAAGTCTTCTTTCCTCTTTATACTAAGGATGAGCTATTTCAAATAGATTTTACAGAATCGCGAGACCTGGTTTCTTGATGCACAGGATAAGAGACTATGTTTCATAAGAAAGATATGCCCATTTTTCCTAATGTCTGACTCTCACCTTAAGAACGTAAACCTTTTCCTGCTAATGAAGAATGATACCAGTCAGTGCTTCCTATATGTGGACAACAAGATAGTCTAAAGGTTTCAAGGATTCTTTGTCTAGGAGAAGAGGGGAGACTTTTCTATGAACCTCCTCTCTCTGGAAAGAAGTCTACAACCTGGCAAAAACAATAATGGGTCAGTGGTAGAGGAGAACAAATTTTGGCAGGATTTCTTCCACTTATAAATGCCTGACTTCCATATATAAAGTATACATCCCTTGCAGATAACTTCCTACAAGTGATAAGACTACAGGTACACAGTAGTCTTTCCTCATCTCCTCCTGGTACCACTCTCCCTTCCTTTTTTCTCCCTAAGTTCCTCCCTTAGTCCAGTAATAAGGGAGGTGCTCTGCCCCTACTATCTGACCCTAGCCTATCAGTCTCCTTGGGACCATCTGGATTGTCTTTGTCAGTGACCTACTAAGACCACCTCACCAGTGGGGAGGAAATCAAAGAGCAGCAAAGGAGTTCATGCCAGAGACTGTCCCTGTTCCCATTACTAGGGAACCCCTATGGAGACTGAATTACCCATGGGTACGTCTCAGCAGGGGATCTAGGTCTTCTCCATGCATGGTCCTGATTGATTCATCAGTCTCTGCAGCAACCCCCTTGGCCCAGATTTTTTTTTTTTTGGCTGTGTTGTTCTCCTTGTGGAGTTCCTGTCCCTCCAAGTCTTTCTATTGTCTCCTTCTTCCATAAGATTCCTTGCACTCCACCCAAAGTTTGGCTATGAGTCTAAGCATCTGATTAGAAACTCTGCTGGGTAGAGTTTTTTAGAGGCACTCTAAGGCAGGCTCCTAGCCAGAATCCAGAAACAACCTTGACATTCCTCAACTGATGACTGGATACAGAAATTGTGGTATATTTACAGTCAAATACTACTCAGCAATTTAAAACAAAGAAATCATGAAATTTGCAGGCAAATGGATGGAACTAAAAAATATCATCCTGAGGTGAGTTAATGCAGAAGCAGAAATATACACATGGTGTATACTCAGAAGTGGATATTAGCCATATAATATAGGATAAATATATTAAAATATACAGTCCTAAAGAAGCTATACAACAAGGAGCACTCTAGGGAAGATATTTAATTCTAATTCAGAAGGGCAAATAGGATAAACATTAGAAGCAGGAGAAGACAGGGTAATTATTATTATTATTATTATTATTATTATTATTATTATTGGAGAGCCTTTGAACAACTTCCAAATCATTTTGCTTGGTTTCAAAAGCTGCTAAAGAAGTAATGACATTCAAACTTTTACATTGTTAGATATGAAAGCTCTTACTATGATATTGTACTTTGAAATGAAACAAATTCTAGGATCAAGATAAACTAAGCTCATTGACATGCAGGGAAACCGGATATAGATGGCACTTCCTCCACAAACAGACACAAGGCAAAAAAAAAAAAAAAAACAAATTTAAGGGTAAGAGAGAAAATATGGTAAACAGGGCGTTTGTAGGCAGATGATGTTTCCAGCTATGATGGAAGACAGGAATGTATTTCACAACAGTTTAACTAAGTAAGGAACAGTAAGCACACTTGACATTGTGAAATTACATGCTACCAGGGACTTTGTCTTTTCCTTTAAACAGTAAAAGAGGCATATGGAAGGATGATACAATGATAAGATGTATAAAAAAAAAGTGATAAATGGTCAAAGTCATATAATTGTTAAGTAACAGAACCAGAAAAGAAACTTAGGGGCTCTGATCATTGCCAAGCAAAGAAATAATGTTCAGTGCATCTCTGTTCCAAAATGGTAAGAAGCAGATGGTACTGGCTGGAATCTTTAAGCTATAAACAACAGGTGCACAAACACTTGCATGCACAACCATATGCACGTGTGAAATCATACAGATACTCTGAAGCAAGCATAGATTAAAATGAGTCATCACTCATTACCATACAATTTGTATGCCTCTTTGGGTTGTTTTTAATGTAAACCAAAGTTTAAAAATCTTGCCCTCATTCAATTTTTTTTTTTTTTTGTCCTTTCATCCTTTTTCAGTTTTGCGTTCTAAGTTTTTAAAATAAACGTTTTAGGTTGGGAAAATAGTTCATTCTGTGAAATGTTTACCAGACAAGCATGTATACTTGAATTCAGTGTGCCAAACTCACCTAAACATACCCTCATGGTGGTAGCACTTATAACTGCAGTAGTAGGGATACAGAAACAATCAGACAAAACCCTGGAACTACCTACCAGCTAGCCTGTCTACAAATTGAGCTTCGGGACCAATGGGAGAGCTTGTTTCATAGAACATGATGGTGCCTGAATATTGTCACCTAAGGTTGGCTTGTGACTTTCATATGCATGTACACACACACACACACACACACACTTACAAAGACACAAATAAAATAGAATTTTCTATAAATTATTTGAAGAGATACTACCTATTACTTCACTGTTCATGTAAAACCCGGAGGAGGAACTCTTATCACACACATGACCACATATGTGTTCAGGAGAGTGCTTTATAGATGGCAGTCTAATTCATTATAGGATAAACTACTAAAATCTGTAAAGAAGCTAAGCAAGAAGGAGGATGCTGGGTAAGATGATCAATCCTCACTCAGAAAGACAAATGAGATAGACATCGAAAGAGGGAGAAAACAGGCAATAGGACAGAAGCCTAGCACAGAGGGCCATTGAAAGAATCTACCCAGCAAGATATCAAAGCAGATGCTGAGACTCAGCCAAACTTTGGGCAGAGTGCAGGGAATCTTAGGAAAGAACGGGGAGATAGTAAGACCAGGACGAGACAGGTGCTCCACAATGAGAGCAACCAATCCAAAAAATCTGGGCCCAGGGGTCTTTTCTGAGACTGATACTCCAATTCAGGACTGTGCATGGAGATAATCTAGAATCCCTGCACAGATGTAGCCCATGGCAGCTCAGTGTCCAAGTGGGTACTGTAGTAAGGTTTGCAGAGGCTGTCTCTGACATGAACTCAGTGGCTAGGTCTTTGGTCATCTCCCCCTGTAGAGGGAGCAGCCTTGTCTGGCCACACAGGAAGACAATTCATGAGACCTGATATATGAGTCCTCATGAGACCTGATAGACTAGGGTCAGAAGGAAGGGGAGGAGAACCTCCCCTATCAGTGGACTTGGGGAGAGGCATAGGAGGATATGAGAGAGGGAGGGGATGAGGGAGGTGGCTACAGAAGGGATACAAAGTGAATAAACTATAATTTATAAAAAAAAAAATATATTTTTTAAAAAATAGATAAATAATGAACGAAAACAGATGGAAGATATAAAGCATCACTCAGTGGTTAAAGCTATGCAAGCAAAAGGTCTACAGTTTGGATCCCCAGAACCTAATGAATGCTAGATGAGATGGCATCCCACCAGTAATTGCAGACCCGGAACACATAAACAGGGATCCTCTGAGCAAAGTCAGTGTCTAGGAACCATGGCTTTAACTGAGTAACCCTGCCTCAGAAAATAAGGCAAAAGAACAATCAAGAAGATTCCCAGTATCAATCTTGAGCCTCCACACACAAACGCCAACATACATGCAGTTTGATCACTAGTACCCACACATGCATCCCCACCCAGGCATACATAAATGCACACCACACACACACAATCATGACATGAAGAAAAAATGAAACAGAACAATTAGAACATTGTTGAAGTTATTATGCTCAATGTCCCTCTTTAGATAAGCTGGATCAAAAGAATAGTCAAAATATATAAAAAATGTGAAACACCTTTTAGTGCATAAATCTGGAATGTGGAATAAATGTGTTAAAAATATAATCTGATTGTTTAATCTTTCCCTTAATCTTTTGGAAATATATTAATTTTACTTTTTGTTGTAGTCAAACCTACATTTCTTACAGGCTTTTTTTTTTTTTTTTTTTTTTGCTATAAATTATGTCAGGCCACTTTATGTTTTAAAGGTAAAATAGTCTTTGATTCCTTTTAGTACAAAATACTGAGCAAGTAAACAGTGAACGGAACCAGAACCATAAAGTCATAAATAAATGGAAGAGTTAGATACAGGTGCCCAACAGGCAAGTGACAGGCCCTTTTATTTGGCAGTGTTTACTCTGTCCCAGCAAAGATGAGCTGGACAGAAATTTTGCATCTGACAAGTGTCAGTAGGTCTTGAAACCAAATCTTGGCTTGAAGTTTGCTGGCTCTTTGCAATACAGGCTTGTTCTAAGGGTCATGGAGGCTAAGCTTAGCTTTGCAGTTGCTGCCAGACTGTATCAAGACATTTCAGAAAAGTATACTGCACTCGGAAACCTCTGTGAGCTGTGGTGCCACAGAAACTGCTTGCCTCAACCAAAGAACAGTGGCATTGATAGGAGCCAATTGCTGTGTGGCAGATAGATACCGCATCTAAAAAAAAGAGCCCGTTAGGGTTTGTTTTCATCTTTTTTTTTTATCTGTTTGTTTGTTTGGCTGGTTTTGTTTATGTTATTTTTTAAATGATAAAACCCCTTTTCTTCTGGCTGTAGCTCAGTGATTGTCAGAAGCAGGCAAACAAGGTCTGACAGGCTGATGGGTATACCAAAAAAATAACAACAGAGCGTGATGAAGCAGTGACTAACCTAATGGCCTCGGTTCAGAAAGTGTGACTGCAATGACGGCCCGCGCTGGTGTGTTCTCTGCCACTTACAGCGGTGAATCCAAAACAGGGCTCTCTCCCTACTTGATGAATGACTGTCACAGTCTAGGTCAGGGAAAGGCCAGAGGCAGTTACAGATGCATACTGCCAGCAGAGCTGAGGGTGGTGCGTTTCCTTTAGTTTGTCATAGGGTGGCCAGTTTCCACGGATCACAGATGAGCTCTAGGAGTCACTGACTCTGAATGAGGGTAGAGAAGTGGAGGAGACATCTCCTGACATGAGGAGACATACAGCACTCAGATGCTCATATATATCAACATTTGGGATAGGAAGACAGATGGCTCATTCACTTTCATTAATTCTCTGTAAGAGAAAGGTGGGTAAAAATAATTCAAAAATACCTTAAAGCATTTAAGAGTCTTTATCCTTGCACAGAGTTTTTGTGGCAACTTTAAAGATTTAGATCCTCTGTTTATGGTAAGTTAGGCGACTTTCTGGGTTGTTTATCTTCAGTGAAAGATAAATGCTTCAGGAATCAGACTTTAGGTACACCCGCAAACATCTTCCCAGTTTTAAAACATCTTCACTTTTAAACAATGGTTATTTATTGATTTATTTTTTGAGACTCGCTGTTATCTTAAATTTCTAGAAGTGAATATTGCTACCACACCTAGCAATATGCATTGGGGTCTGGAAATCACCCTCATTTCTGGGTGATTTTACAAGAATTTAAAATATACTGCAAACGTTCTCTTATCACAGTTGCTTGAGAAATTTGGTTTACAATGAATATTATTATCATACTTTCATCCCAAGTGAGGTTTTTTTCTATAAATGATTTTCAAGTTGGTAACTGTTATTATCATGATTATTCAATCAATATTTGTTGCCACAGAAAAATGTATTACACCACTAATTTAGGAAAATATTAGGACAGAAAAGCACACGTAATCACTGGCTGACTAAAGGAGTTTCTGGAGAAGTGAGTGAATACTTAAGGATAACGGACAAACACACAGTGTGACTGAGTTCATAGGAAAGCACTGAACACTGAAGATTTAAATTAAAAGAACAAATCAATTCACTTTCAGTGAAATGAACACAGGTCAAGGGAACACAATAATTCAGGTGTAAAGTAGAAAATTGCCATATTCCATAACCCAGTTGCTCAGTTTATCATCTTCTCACTGACATATTCTGACAAAGCACAGTTCCTCAGACACTGATACCTCAGTCAAAGTTGAGAGCAGATACTATTTCAAAACCTCTAAGTGTCTCTGGTATCTCACTGCCAGTCATAGGCTCATGGGTCCCTGCTTCCACCTTAAACCAATGAGATAATTTAAAGAAAGCACTGCTGTTCAGAGACTCAATTTTGACCTAATTGATAACAAATTTGTGTGGATTGTGAGGATCAAGGCTCCTAAAAGGATGTGATTGAGAAAAGCCAGCAGGTGAAGACAAGAAGATATCATAAATACAAACAGTAGAATCACTAAGGTGCCCCCACAGGTAAAGATGCTTCCCCCAAGGCAGGTGATCTGTGTTTATTTTCCAGAAACTGTATGGCAAAGGTTGGAAATTGTCCTTGGACTTCCATAAGCATGCCATGGCGAAAACAAGTGTAAGTACACATAAAAATGATTAATAAATACATACAAAACTAAGATGAAGAAAAAAGGTTGGATTGAAATTTTACTCCAATAGTCCAAGGGCTGTAAAACTTGCCTCATCCCATGCTGAAACCTTGTAAACCCCAAATAGATTTGAGTTGTTACCCATATATATTATGATATAAGTCATTTTTAATTGTAAGATTATCTTTGTTGTCTCTAGAAATGACTAAAATAAAGGAAAGTTATTGCTAAGTATAAAACTCAATATTTGAATAACTATGAACACAAATCTTACAATTTGTAATATCTCACCAAAAGGGGTATAGTTAGAAAAGTAAGCTATGCTTTGCTATAACCCAGCTTGATCTGAACTGCCTGTTGGGCTCATATGAAATATGGTCTCATAGAAATTCAACTATATGAATAGTACATGTTTCCTAGAAAAATTAATGAGAAAAGTAAATACAGATGCACCCAGAAGAAATCATTTGATTTCATAGGTGGTGTAGGGATGGGTAATTGCTGTCTGAGTTAACTGAAGTATTTATAGGTTTCCAGTAAATATACTGACTAACAAATTTAGCCTTAACTAACAAAGAGACGATGACACTGCATTCAAGCCAAAACCTTCTCATTCAAGTGATGTGCTATGAGCTTTCAAACCATGGCCTCAAGATTTGTTCTAAGCCAAACTGGCCATATTGGTTTTAGCTGCTGCCTACAAGATGTAGAACATTTTGAACAAGTTCAAGAAAGTATTTTTTAAAACTATTAAAGGAAAGTATGTCTGCACAACAAATAGGTCATCAGAAACAGTGAGACTACGTTTACAGAGACTTGTGAGTATGGATGTTAGGAACCAAACTAAAAACCTTTGGAAGAGCAGCCAGTGCTTTTAATCTTTGAGTCATCTCCAGTTTTTCCTCTGTTTGGAATAGCCAGAAATTAGAAACAATCTAGATATCCCTCAAAACATGAATGGACAAAAGAAAATATGGTGCATTTACACAAGGGATTATTTATTTTATTATTAAAAATAAAAATTTGATACCTAGGAACCTGCCACAGAGGGCCTCTGAAAGGCTCTGCCCTACAGATTATCAAAGCAGACACTGAGACTTAAGGCCAACTGATGGGCAAAGTGCATGGAATCTTAAGTAAGCAGTGGGAAATAGTAAGATCTGGAGAGGACAGGAACCCCACAAGGAGAGCAACAGAACCAGAAAATTTGAACACAGGGATCTCCCCAGGGACTCATATTCCAACCAAGGAACATGCATGGAGATAACCTAGAACCCCTGCACAGATGTAGTCCATGACAGCATAGTATCCAAGTGGGTTCCATAGTAATGGAAAGAGGGACTGCCTCTGACATAATCTGATAGGCCTGTTCTTTGATCACCTCCCCCTGAGGGGAGAGCAGCCCTACCAGGCCGCAGAAGATGACAATGCAGCCATTCGTGATGGGATCTGATAAACTAAGATCAGAAGGAAGGAGAGGAGGACCTCCCCTATCAGTGGACTTGGGGAGGGGCAAGCGAGAAGAAGGAGGAAGGAGGGTGGGGCTGGGAGGGGAGGAGGGAAGGGCTTATTGGGGGATACAAACTGAATAAACTGTAATTAAAAGCAAAAAAAAAAAAGAAAAAATTAAGTAAAATAAAAATAAATAAATTAAAAAATAATAAAAAAGAAAAGATAAAAAAAGAAAGCAGGCTGAGTAAGCTATGAGAAGCAAGCTAGTTAACATGGCCTCTGAGTCAGTTTCTGCCTCCAGGTTCTTGCCTTGTTTGAGTTCCTGTCCTGACTTTCTTTAGTAATAAACACTGATATAAAAATTTAAGACAAATAAACTCTTTCCTTCCCTCCCAAAAACAATAAATAAAAAACAAAAAATAAATAAAAATTTGAAATCCAAAGGCAAAAGTTTGGAACTAGAAATAATCATCTTTAGTGAGGAAACCACATCTAGAAAGACAAATGTGGTATGTACTCACTTGTATGCATATATTAGCTGTTAAACCAATGATAACCAAGCTTCAATCTCTAGAAGCACAGAGATTAGGTGTATAGTGAGGGAATGGGAGGATCAAGCAGATACATAACCCTATAACAAGGAAATAGAATAAATTACAGATATATGTTGAGACTAGAACATGAGGATCAAGCGGGGAGTATCAGAAAAGGGAAAAGATGGAAGGAATACAAGAAGAGAGCAAAAATTAAGGGCAATTTTAAGGAGTAGAATAAAAATTTAAAACAGTAGAAGCTTCCTAAAACACACCCATATATGAAAGCAAACAAAACAAAATTGCCAAATAACAGGGAAACAGGTCATCTCTTGTCCTCAAATGAAGCCTACATAAACTGGGATTGAGTTCCATCTATTTGAGTTGTTGGCCAAAGGGATCCCATGGGAATCTCCAAGTAACGAAGTTTTTTTGGGGGGAGAGGGTAGTGGGGAGAGGACACTATAGTTTGCACTCCTCATACCATTGCTGAAGACACCTACATAACTCATTGAACACAACCTAATATTAACTATGGTCCACTCCACATGATGTAACCTATACTAGACACTGGGTGGACAATAACCTCCTGTAGTTAAAAAGGAACAAATACAAGGACCCACAGCCAGACAATATGCAGAGAGTGAGAGGGTTTGGAACACTCACCCACAAATAGGAAGGTTCCATCATATCCCTCCTTTTAGTTCTCAGGGAACCCTGCAGAGTCTATGAACCAGAGGGGATGGAGATACCAAGAAACTCTGGACAATATACATATGAATGCACAGAGCTTGCTCAGGTCTGCACAAGATGAGGCCGAAGAGCTGAAAGTACAATGTACCCCTGTTCCCATTCCTGCCACAGCAGCAATTTCCAGTTGATAATCACGTGCAAATAAAAATTCTGTTTTCTCCAAGCGAATCTCACTGTAGAAACAAACTATTCTTCAGAGTAAACTGCATGCCCAGAGGCAGCTGGTCAACAGCAAAGACCTCAGCAGAGTCTTTGGAGGTTCCTTGACTCATAATGCCAAGGTTTTCCTGTTCCTTTTCCCTTTTAATTTTATCTTATTTTTATTTCTATATATTTTCTACTTTATTTTTTACCATCCATGTCATTTGCATATGTATTATGCCACATTTAGTGATTTTTATGGGATTCTAAAGAATGCTAACAAGCGATTCTCAGTAGGGAAAGGGGAGGCATGGAGGAACTGAGAGGAAAGAGGAAGTAGAAACAGTAATCAGGATATGTCATGGGAAAATATCCATCTTTAATAAAAGAAAAAGAATAAAGCAAGCCTAGATGGCTTATTTTTATTGTTTGTATACATCTGATAAAAATAGTCTTTATAGTGAAAAAGTAAATAAAATTATAAAAGGTATAAATTATTACTAATTTTTTATTTAGGTATAAATGTAATGGTTGAAAGATAGGTAAACATACATTTTATGGAATGTAATACTGATAATTCTTATACTTTCATATTCCTCTGATATAAAATACAGTAAGGAATGATTATATGATATTAAATTAAACAAATATGTAAAATTTAGAAGAGACTATCACTCCCTGACAACACAATTTCTGAGAAACAAAACAGTTGCAGTGTTGTGGCCACACATTACTATAAAAACTAAATACTTTAAGCTTAAAAAAAAAAGCATACTATATCTCATGGCTTTCTCAAATTTAATATTATTTGAAAAATAATTATATTAAAGAGACAATGGGAGGAGAAACCCTGCCTTGGTTATATTTCCAATTTACTATTCTCCAAATACTTTATTATATCTTGGCCAGCTTTTGAGTTCAATGATAGTACATTCTGAGGAAAGTATATGGAGAGAGACTCACTGCCTACAAAGGAAATTCAATTACTTTTTTTTCCTTTTCTCTTAAGGTATAGGCCCTAATTATCTCTATCTATGTAGTCTAGAATCTTTTATTTAGGGCACTATGGCCTTATGATCATCATGATTTGACTGCATCTGCCTCTTCAGAACTAGAATAATATATATGTAGTATCACATGCAGTGTTAAGATTAAGCTCTAAGTAAGTTAATGAATTCATTACTGGAACCTTTGGTAGTCTACTGAGTAAAGAAAACTGGCATTTGGAAGACCATATAGAAAAACATTTGAGAGTAATTGAAATGAACAAGCCTTGGCATCAGAATTTGGATTTTATATTTTTTGCACTAATCCTTCACTTTCTAGAATGCAATCTATCACCTAGAATTTTTTTTGTATTAAATCCAGCGTTCAGTAATAGCTACTGAGAAAATAAATGAAGCTTTAATCATACTTGTAATCAATGAAGTTAAATGGAAAATTGAATGATGCAAATATTTGTCTTGCTATGTTTATTGTCTATTATGTTACTAATTACACATGTATTATTTTAAGAAAAAAAAACAAATACATCATTGAAACTAACTGTGTTATTCTATAATATAGTAACTCACATTACCTTATTTCTGATTCCCATTAATTTGTATTAACAGATATAACAAACTATTAGGGGGATATACAAGAACTAAATTTAAAACCTCAGATCTTTTAATAGTATTTCTATGTCTTCTTGGTAACTGTGGATTTATTAAAAGCAAAAACAAGTTCAATTATTTACATTGTCAAGGTAATTTTAGTCTGGCAGTTAATTTATAAATTTCTGCTTTGAACTACAAAGTATTTGAATTAGAAGGACAAGATTCAGTAGTTAGACTAATTACTATCAGTGCTCTGAGTGATGAGAGCAAGATACTAGTGTTTGCTGCCTTTATTTAAATTGGGTTGAGAAAGAAAAGAAGACAGAAAAGGAGGAAAAGAGAAGGGATATAGAGAGGAAAAGAAAGAAAAATTACATCTTTAAGGGATAAAAATGAGCCAGAATATGGAATCCTTTCTCTTAACAGAAAAAATAATTATGTCACTTTTAAATCTGAGGTTAATTCCAATTAATGTTAATCTCATAATACAGCTGCAGGAGCACAACTAGTACTAAGTCAATCCAATAGGAACATTAAATGTCATTTACTGAAGCATTGGGACTTAATTTAGGAAGATTTGTATATCAATGATCCATTAAGCTACCCTCGTGAAATTTATTTTAATAACAGAATAACCTTGTCTTCCCACGATCACTGATTAGTTAGCTCTATATGTCCTCCATTATTATGATCTTCTGAGTGCTACAAACTGTCATCTATATTAGTGGCTTGTATATATGACACTGTTGCAATAGTGTTACAAACATTGTTGGAGAAACCAACCACTCTCTGATTTCAATGCCCACCAAAGAGATTGAACTCATGCTGGACACTTCTTTGGTGTCCATGAACATTCCCGTTGGTCTAGGGGAAAACCAAATATCATTGTTCTGTAAAAGAAAATTAAGAAGATGATTTGTAATGACGTTCTGCTACACTCATAAATTAGTGTCTCCCTCAGCCATCATCAGAGAAGCTTACTCTTCCATTAGATGGGAACTCACTGAGACCAAAACTAGACAATGAGCAAAGAGTGAAAGGTTTTTCTTTAATACTCAGTCCTAAGTGGGATGTCTTTATCAGTCCTCTCCCATCATGGCTCAGGTTGCTATTTGAAAGAAGATGCTGGCAGAATGTAAGAACAAGGAGGCATAGATGACTCCAAGAAAACTGTGTCTTACAGATACAACAGGACTAATTTACATTTAAACCCACAGAGATGGTGGCAGTATGCACGAGGCCTGCATCGGTTCAAGCCGGGGGAAAACCCATCATTAAAAGAGGCAAGTTGACTCAGATTTCCAACCCCAACTAAGAAGCTATCAATAACTGACATCCAGTTGCACAAAAAAATTAATTTCTTCCAAAGGATACTCATAGGGTATTTTAACTATTAGGTTTGCTCCATGCCCAGCAGTAGATGGACAATACGAAATAAATTCAGAAGTATTTTTTAATATTAGACTTTCTGTCTAATATTATTTTGAACGTATTTTTGTTATTATTTTATAGGTCTTTTGCTTGTATCTTATGATTTCTGGGTTTTGTTTCTGTTTTTCATGTGTATGTTTTTCTTATGTATATCCTTTTAAGTTCTGATATGGTTTCATGTTGTTGTTGTTGTTTGGTGTTTGCTTGCTTTCTAAAGAGAGCAAGAAAGGACAGTCATGTTGCCATAGAAAAGATTTAGGAGGATTTGGGGTTGGGGAAATGGTGATCAGAATATATTGTAAAAAATATTTTTCAATAAAAAGAAATAAAAAGTCCTTGGCATTAAATTGATCAACATCCCTGTGAACTGTTAAATTACATAAACTTTATTGTTCATAAATAAATAAAACAAGATGGAGCACAACATTCTTGTTCTGTGTCAAACACATGTTTCCTCTCTATGCAACATGGCTGCTATTCGCCTGTTGGGAGGAAAGAAGCAACTGGGAGATACACCACCTCCTTAGAATTACCCTTTATCCATATTCTGTTCAGGTACTGCACATAAGCTACATTTATTAAACAACTAACGTCATCTGAGTTTTTTTCCAATAAAATATCAGTTTGTATTTTGCTCTCAGTGTAGAAAATGAGTTCTGATCACAGGAAACTTAATTGTGGCTCTGCTTGCCATCATTTAATATAACCATATCAACAAAAGCTGGTGTTATTCAGCCTATTCATTATTGTCTGAACTTTTAGTATCTCCATAGTTAATGGCCTCTCAGTATCTTAGCAGTAGTGCCATTTTTAAAATAAGTTTAATTCAACTAGATAAGAAATAAATGAATTTGGTAACTCAGGCTAAAACTATTTTAAGTCCATTCAGTTAACCGCATTTTCTCCATCATTCATATGAAACCGGTTGAATTATTAAAGCAACCCTAATTTGTTCTCACAGACAATGTATTTACACATAAAACTTCAAAGTACTAAATTGTACATGTCACATGCTATCTTATATTCTAAATATATAGATATATTCAGTAATAAAGAAAATCATGTCCAATGCTGAAACAAGATATGTAATATATTTTTGCTGATTTAACATATGACTATGGTGCATTTTAAATGAATAGATGTAGTCAGTAAAATTACATAAATCATGTCCAACACTGAAAGAAACTATTTACATATGTGTTTTGAAAATCTAACACAAAATTTTTTGAGATATTACTATTTACCATGTTCCATAAAGGCAATATGAATACGTAGATGACAACAATGAGAACAACACGTGGCTTCCGAGAAATTGATTATAAAGAAATATACAACCTAAAAGTATAAAATACCATAAGATATAAAATAAAGGTCATGCCAATGTAAGACTTAATCTCATGTTAACTTTTCAAGTATGTCAGATGTGCTATCACATTTTATACATGAAAAGACAGACTAATTTACTGAACCTCTAAAATATAAAATCTCAAAAATGAGTCAGTTGAAGCAAGATTCAAAAGAAGATCTTCTTAACGCCAAAGCTAAAACTTTGAATCAGTAAATCACAATGACTTCAAGGAATAAATAAATAATGGAAACGCTGCATTTGCTCCTTCAATTCAGGAGTAGACTCAGATACTAAAAAATTACATTTATCTCAATGCACTTTAAGATGGTGTTTAAAATATAACAATAATACGGTTTCCTTGCCGTTACAAACAATTCTTATGTGCTCAAAATAATAGGTTTTCTTTTTCACACATACGTACTTTGATCATTGTTCTTTGTCCTCTCTTTATACATGCTATTCTCCTCTCACCAAAATAGGGTTCTATACCCTTCCAGAAAACAACTCTATTTGCTACACATCTTTCTAAATCTGGCTTGTTTTGCTTAAGTGTTAAGAAGAGAGAAGATTCCCTGCACTTTAAAGAAGTGGGAAAGAGTAAGATCTGGAGAGGACAGGAACTCCACAAGGAGAGCAACAGAACCAAAAAATCTGAGCACAGGGGTCTTTCCTGAGACTGATACTCCAACCAAGGATTATGCAGGGAGATAACCTAAGACCCCTGCACAGATGTAGCCCATGGCAGTTCAGTATCCAAGTGGGTTCCACTGTAATAGGAACAGGGACTGTCTCTGACATGAACTGATTGACCTTCTCTTTAATTATCTCTCCCTGAGGGGGAAGCAGCATTACCAAGCCACAGAAGAAGACACTGCAGCCACTCCCGATGAGACCTAATTGAAAAGAAGTTCCCCCCTATCAGTGGACCTTGGGAAGGGGAATGCATGCAGAGGGTGGAGGAAGGGAATGATTGAGATGAGAGGAGGGAGGGAACCATAGAGGGGATACAAAGTGAATAAAGTGTAATTAATAAAGAATTAAAAATAAAAATAAATAAAAAAGAAGACAAGAGAAGCCAGTCACACAAGCTGCACTCAGGCAGAGGCGGGCAAATCTCTTGGAGTTCCAGGCCAGCCTGGTCTATGTGAGTGAAGGATAGCCAAGGCTACACAGAGAAACCCTGTCTCAAAAAAATAAAGAGAAGTAATAAAAATAATAATAACAATAATAAAATTTTTTTGACTTTTTTTTTAATTATAGGGCTTTATTTTTTTTTTTTTCTCAATGCAGTTTATTCAGGAACCTTGAACAATCTTCTGACCCTGGGGAAAGCCAGCCCACAGCTTAAATAGCCTCTGGGTAGCCAACCCCAGCGTGCCACGTGCGCAATGCAGATAGGTCCACATACATGGAAGCAAGCCAGATCCTCAGCCTTAGCCAAATATGGAGTTGTTTGTGACAGAGAACACTCACCATAGGGAAGGTGGAAGGCAGAAACTAGCTCCATCTTTAAGGCGCGGCATTATGCGGCTCTCTACAGTTCCCCCTTTTTGTTTTAGACGCATCAGGCAAGAGTAGAGGTCTGATCTCTGATATTAGAAATAAATTGGGACTTTGTACCGATAGAGGTTAAGAGCACTGTCTGCTCTTCCAGAGGTCCTGAGTTCAATTCCCAGCAACCACATGGTGGCTCACAACCATCTATAATAAGATCTGGTGCCCTCTTCTGTCATGCAAATGTACATGCAAATAGAGCACTCATATGTAAAATAATAAAAATATAAAAATAAAATTTACAAAAAAGAAGAGAGATCAGTGGTTGAGGGAAAGGATTGATAAGAAATTCTGCTTCCAAACCTGAGAAAGAAACCTTCTTGACAATGGAAGCCATGGACACGTCAGGAGTTTTACAATTTATTCACTTTATATCTCAGTTGTAGCCCCCTCCCTCATCTCCTGCTGGTTCTACCTTCACTTTCACTTCCCTCCCAATTGCCCCCAATGCCCACACGTTTTGCACGTCCAGGTAGTCCTGTTGGGACCTGATAGGCTAGGGTCAGACAGTAGGGGAAGAGGACTTCCCCTATCAGTGCACTAGGGGTGACCATAACTTTTATTTATTTTTTATTTTTATTATTAGTTACATTTTATTAACTCTGTATCCCAGCTGTATCCCACTCCCTCATTCCCTCCCTCCCTCATCTCCTCCCTGCCCCTTTCCAACTCCACTGATTGGGGAGGACCTCCTCCCCTTTCATCTGACCCTGTTTTATCAGGTATCTTCAGGACTGGCTGCAAAGTCCTCCTCTGTGGCCTAGCAGGACTGCTCCTCCCTTGGGGTGTGGGGAGGTCAAAGAGCCTGCCACTGAGTTCCTGTCAGAAATAGTCCCTGTTCCCCTTACTATGGGAAACCAATTGGTTACTGAACTACCATGGGCTACTTCAGAGCAGAGGTTCTAGGTTATATCCATACCTGGTCCTTGGTGGAGTGTCAGTCTCAGAAAAGACCCCTGGGCCCTGATATATTTGGTCCTTGTGGAGCTCCTATCCTCTCCACATCATACTAACTCCCCCTTCTTTCATATGATTCCCTGCACTCTGCCCAAGGTTTGGTTATGAGTTTTAGTATCTGCTTTGAAACACTGCTAGGTAGAGTCTTTCAGAGGCTGCAGGACATTATTTATACTATGAGAATTTCGTACAACTATTTGACCCCATCTGGCTCCTACAATCAATTCTTCCTTTTCCCCTTCTGAGGTTCACATGGCCCTACCTAGTGTTTGACTTTGTGTAGCTGCTCACATCATTTGCTGGATGGCACCCCTCTGATGACAATTGGTCTAGGCACTGAAATATAAGTATAGCAGAATATCATTAGGAATTATTTCATTGACTTCTGGTTTTGTTTGCTTGCTTGCTTGTTTGTTTATAGAACAGTGTTTGGTTCCATTCTGGTGTTTGACCTGGGCTGTCCTGACTCTGATTCCCGGCCATCCATGCAGTGTTAGGACTAAGCTCCCTTTTGAGGTGTAGGTATCAAGTTGGATCAGACATTTGTTGGCCACTCGCACAAGTTCTGTGCTACCATTATCCCCAACACATCCTGCAGGCAGGACAGATTGTAAGGAGAAGATACTGTGACTGGGTTGATTTCCCAGTCCACCACTAGAAGACTTGCCTGGTTATAGAAGATGGACAGTTGAGGCTCTGTATCCCCTAATTACTAGGAGACTTTACTAGGGTTACTCTCACAGATTCCAGGGAATTTCCACTGCAATAGGTTTCCATGTATCCCAGTGCCTGCTTTCATCTGTCATATCTCCCAATACTCTGACCCTGTGTCCTGTGTCCCTCCCACCCCTGCCTGATACACATCTTTCATTCTCCACCTGCTCCCAGCACACCTTCAAAACCTATTCAGTTTCCCCTTCAAAGGGACATCCATGAATCATTTTTTGAGACCTCTTTGTTATTTACTCTCTCTGGGTCTGTTGATTGAACCATGATCATCTTTTACTTAATATTTAATATCTACTTACAAGTGAGTAACTTCCATATTTGTTTTTATGGCTATACTATACCTCACTCCAGATAATCTTTTCTACTTGAGTCTGTGAAGAGTTGTGTTGGAATTTTAATGGGGATTGCATTTAATCTATACATTACTTTTGGTAAGAAGGACATGTTTAGTCTGTTAATTGTACTAACTTATGAACACAGGAGGTCTTTCCATCTTCTGCTATATTCTTCAGGTTCTTTTCCAAAGGCTTGAAGTTTTTGTTATATAAGTCTTTCATTTGCTCAGTTAGAATACCTCAAGATTATTATATTATGTTTATTATATTATATTATATTATATTATATTATAACAAAGGGTGTTGTTACTCTGATTTCTTTCTCAGCCCATTTGTAATTTGTGAATAGAAGGGTTACTAATGTTTTTATTTAATCATGTATCCAATCACTGTGCTAAAGCTGTTTACCAGCTGGAGGAGGTCCTGGGTATATATACAGTATTATAAATATATATATGTATATATAGAGAGAGTCCTATAAATACTATATAAATAAATATATATGTATATTTATGTACAGTCCTATAAATAAATATATATATAATCATACCATCTAAAAATAACAATACTTCGATTTCTTCCTTTCCTTTTTTATCTTCTTGACATCCTTCAGTTGTTTTCATACTAAACTGGACTCTAGCTGAGATTCTTGGTAGTGGAGGTCATGGAAAATGAAGAGAACACACTCTAACCAGGCAGGACTTCTATTTGGAGGGAGGTGAACACTAACCCCCACACACAAAATTCCAACCCAAAATTTACCCTGCCAACAAGATCTGCAGGGATAAGGATAGAGTAGATATTGAGGGAATGTCCAACCAGTGCCTTGCCCAACCTGAAACCCACATGATGGGAGAAAGCCAACCCCTGACACTATTATGATATTCTCCTATGCTTGCAGACAGGAGTCTAGTATAGCTGTCCTCTGAGAAGCTCTAACCAGTGACAAATCAAAACATATTCTGAGACTCACAGCCAGACACTGGGTATAGAGTAGGAAGCCTTGTGGAAGAGTTAGGGAAAGGATAGAGGGACCCAGAAGGCACAGGAGTTCCACAAGAAGACCAACGGAGCCAAATAACAGGGGCCGGTAGACTTATAGAGACTGAAGCATCAACCAAGGACCAGGTGTGGATTGAACACAATAGGCAGCTTGATCTTCATGTGGGTTCCCTAGTAAGGAGAGCAGGGGACTGTCTCTGACATGGATCTGTTACATTCTTTTCACTTCACCCTGGCAGGACTGCCTTGCCACACCACAGTGAAAGAGGGTGCACTGAGTCCTGTTGCAATTTCCTGTGCTGGGATGGGTTAGTAGTTGAGCAGGGGCTCTCTTTTTCTGAAAGGTAGGGAAGGAGTGTGGGACCAGAAGGAGAGGAAGGAGGGGGCTACAATTGAGATGTATAGTGAATAAATTTTAAAAAAGAAAATAAATAAAAATAAATAAACCTCCCTTCCTAAGCAAAAATAAAGATAATTTGCATAGATAATGCTGAACATATTTGCATATACCTATAATTTCAAATTTAGTAAATATGAAAAGAACAAAGGAGAAGGTATCGTTTATACTTTAACGTTTTAAAGATGGGAAGCAGGGAATTGAGAGGGTCTACGGAAGTATGCAGCTTGAAGGAAACAGCCTCTCTTTTCTCCATCTGCCATCAACGGCCAACAGCTCCTTATGTGGGAGCGTAGGTGGGGACACAGTAGCAGTTCCCCTATCCAATTTGAAATAGGGAATGGCTTAATCTTGTGAATGCATTGTGTGGGCCACCAGATATCCTGGGAGTCGATGAGTGCAGTGGTTACTTGGTATCCAGAGAGATTTGTCTCACAGCAGTCTTCCCCAAATCCCTGCTCCTCCTTTCTTTCCATAGACTATTGTATTGATATGCATAGACTTTTTACTGGAATGTATTAGCTGAGATTCATTTTCATAGGTTCCTGTAGTGTGCTTTGATGATATT
Organism: Meriones unguiculatus; assembly: GCF_030254825.1. NCBI lineage: Eukaryota > Metazoa > Chordata > Mammalia > Rodentia > Muridae > Meriones > Meriones unguiculatus. The sequence goes on along the minus strand of NC_083350.1, from coordinate 175,467,753 downwards.
GCACACCAAGGCCCCGTCTTCATATATCTCCTCTTTCTTCTCGTAGCTCTTGACTTGTGTGTGTGTGTGTGTGTGTGTGTGTGTGGCTTTTTCTCTACAATTCTTTATCACTGTCATCATTGCATTTTACTTCCAGAGGTTTTACTCATAGCTGTATATATATTCCATACATTCATTTAAAAATTTTTATTCCAGTCCAATATGTATAGTAAATATATTTGTATATTTTCTGCATTTTATGGAAATTATATTTTATTCTTAAGAAACTCACAGCTGGCATTTGTTTAAATTTTAATATGCATGTAGGAGACAAAGTATCACCCAGTGACTATGAAAAAGATAAAATTCAGTTCAGAAAACCAGAAAATATTTTATTTACTAAAACTTTTTAAATAGGAGGGTAATGAACTAAAGAGAGAATTTTAGGAAAGCGTCACAGGAACTCCTAAGTACAACGGGAAAAATAAACCTTTATAAATATTGAAATCCTGAATAAACCCTCCCCCAAAATGAATAAAAAAAAATCATCATTATCCTGTACATTTATTCTTCATGCCCTCCTTTCGAACCACAAGAATAATTTCCAGAGGAGGAGACAGAAGGAAGGCATGAATGTAAGTCAGAGTTGGTGACTAAAAGAAGAAAGCAAATCATCTGGAAACAGCAGGGCAGCGCACAGATGAACTCACAAGTCATGGCAACTTACAGAAGCTTCAAGTGCGCTCAGGACATACCAAATCCCAGCATGTAGAGCGGATCTTCCCATCTCTAGTGAAAGCTATTTATTGGCCACTGATAGCTGCTGTGAGACAGAGAGAGAGAGAGTCCATTTTATTTTTAAAGAAATGGATTTAACTCCTAGGTGATGAGCACAACTCCAAGAATACACAAATAGGGCACAAAATCGACATGATAAATAAGTAATAACTCAGTAGAGGGAACTAAGTTGTGTGAAAAGAGGAGGGTGTGTGCATCTGGGAGAGGGTTGGGGAGACAATGAATATGGCAAAACATTTTTATGAGAAATTTCAAAGAACTGAAGTTTTCCTGATGGTATTATTATAGATAGAATTTTTCTTTTTTTCCCTACATCCTCTGTAAAATATATTATTATTAGTAGTAGTAGGAGGAATTTATTCACTCTGTATCCTGGATGTAGCCCCCTCCCTTATCTTCTCCTGGTCCCACCCTCTCTTCTTCTTCACTCCACCAATGGAGTTCTACAATTTTATAATACATAGACAATAATAATTTTTAAATATGAAAAATTAAGAAGAAAAATAGAAGTGTCACTGAAAATGAGCAGAAAAAAGCATACAATTGTTTTAGGATAATGATGCAAAAATTAACGCCTGTTTAGACTTTGGTAAAGATGTGATTGAGAAACATTTAGAAAAGGCAGAAAAATTACTTGTTTTCTTTTCGCTGATATGCAATAAATAATGGGGCTCACAGGAAAAGCATGATGAAAAGCTTCTTGGGTTTTGCTTTTATTTCCTTGTTTCCTTCTAGCAAGTGTGGCACCAACACGATATGGAGCAAAAAAGAAGCAGATGGGAGGGATTTAGGTCACACTCATGAATGTCTTTAAATATCTAATAGTATGATTATCTCCCACTTCTTCTAACTCTAAAGAAAGGAGTATAAAATACATTGCAAATGCTATGGTGAAAGATGATTTTAGACTAAGTCCAGGAAGGAAACGCTTGGGCGCACTCGACCCTTTCAGAAACTTCAGCAGGCAAACACTTGGCACCACTGTCTTACAACGCTATGGCTTGAAAATGAGTATTTCTCACAGAACGTGCCCTCTGTGGCGACAAGGATTACTTCAGCACGTCTGTAAAGTACTGAAGTTTAAAGAGAAAAACACTTCATTCTTTTACCTGACTCCAATTTGATGCCCCCAAATTCTCAAATGCCAAAAATATGATATAGCTGTCTCATTCCTAAGATCCTTAATCCTGGTCTCGTCTGGAGGCTTAGATTTGCTTTTGTTTTCTACAACAACTTTATTTGGTCAGGGAAACTTACAGAGTGGAAAATATTTCTACAGCCGTAAATGACATCTCCAGGGTGGCTATTGATGAGGGAAGGTTCATCAGAAATGACTGAGTAATAATAACTCACTCTAATGAAATAATTTTCAACAGCGCTTTGCAGTCTTATGAGTTAAATAGTACATTCTAAACACTCTATTTTCTTCATAAAGTATAATGTTATATATAATAATTCTGTAGCCTATGAATTAAACATCATACATTTTATTCTCACTGTATTTTCTAACAGTATGTCATTGTTTTCATTTAAGATATTTTTCTTATCTTTTACCACATACTGTGAATTCTAGATATTTAATCAATATATTCTGCTATGAAAATGGTTTCTGTTTAAACACTTAATACGGGGCATACAATTGTTATATTTGCAAAAAACAAAAGTTGGAAATGCTATTTTAAATTTTTTCTTTTAATTCGGGTTTTTCTAAACAGGTATTTCTCTGTGTAGCCTAGACTGTCTTCAACTTGCTCTGTAGACCATTCTGTCCTGGAACTCACAGAGAACCACCTGTCTTTGCTTCCTGGAGTCCTAGGATTAAAGGTGTGTGCCACCACGTCTGGCTTTTTTATTTTTAATTTTTAAAATTAAAATATTATTACTTTTCTCCCTACTTTTTCCTCCCTCCAATCCACTCCATATGCCTTACAAAATTTTGTGTTTTTTTTTTAATCCATGGCCTCTTTCTTGTTGTTATTGAATTAATATATGTATTTGTATATACATAAACATTACTAAATGCTATCTAGTCAGTCTGCCTGTTACTTGCATGTGTGTCATCTGACCATCTGGTATTGGAAAACGGATTTCTGTGCTCTACCTCATAGAAGGTTATTTTTTCTACTCTACTCCCAGTATTCCAAAGTTATAATTTTCCTCACATTGAAGGATGTTTCAACAATTTTCAGGCACAAGTAGTTTTTAGTGAATTTGTCTTTACCCATATCGCTACAGGTAGGATATATGCATAAGAATAAGGACATGATGTATATTTCTCCTTAAGAATTCATGCTCCATAGTTACTCCACTACATTCAGAATGCACATTTATATAATGTGTTTGTAATATATATATTACATATATATGTATATATATAACATACATATATATTACATACATATTATATGTATGTACTATGTATATTGTATGTGGGTATGTTATATCTATATTATATGTGCACTTGTCTAGTATCCACGAGGCTTTAAGTTCAGTTCTCAGAAAATATATGAATAAAAAATTAAATCTAGGAATCATTAATGCATAATTTACAATTTAATTAGCAATCCTGTCATGATAACTCAACTCTTCAGCGACCTAACATTTGCAGGTGAAGGGTGGTTCATTTAGGCTTTCAGACATGGAAAGTGAGTTTGAGTGTAAAGGAAGAGAAGGAAGGGTACCTACAGGTGGCTTCGATGGGGTAAAATGATACATCAGAAGATGAGAACTATTGGAGAATAGTATTCAACTCTACTCTAAGCTTTCTGATTAAAGACTAAGACTTGGGCCAGAAATTACCCCCATGAATCACAGAAAAATAAAGTCTCACAAAAGAAAATAAAAAATAAAATAAGCAGCCTCTCTTTGTGTATCCCTGGTGGGGTAGTGGGAAGTACATGTATGCTTGTGTGTGGTCACATGCACACGGTGTGCGTGAAGAGGCCAGGGTGTCCCACTCAGATACTTCATCAATAATTCTCTACCTTATTATTTGGTACAGTGAACGTGGAGCTCATCAATTCAGCTAGTCGTGGCTGTAATGAGCTACAGGATCTTCCTGTCTCCAGATGTCATGCCCTCCATTATGAGGGTTATAGACAAGTGCTGCAGCCCTAGGTGTTTACACAAGTACTGGGAAGCTGAAATAATTTACTCATATTATACAGCATGCACCTAACTGACTGAACTGGATCTCCACCTCCAATTCATGAGTTTCTATATTTATGGAATAAATTAGCTTAAATCATATGGGGCATTCTTCTACCTCATTTTTTTTTGAGTGATGGAATTACAGGTTTATCTGGCCACAGTCTGATAAGAGATCTTATTCTCAATATAGCTTATAGATAAATATATAGATATAGAAGTTATAGATATAGATGATGTATGTGGTAGATACACAGATGATAAAGACATAGATGCAGATACAGACATATTGAAAGAAGGCATTCATAAATATGTGTCTCTCTCTCGGTGTGTGTCTAATTACTGTCTAAGAAGATCTATAAAAGTAAGATTGATGAAATGTGTGAGTGATGCTTCAGCAGCTGCAGAGGCCCTGTGTCTATGTCATGTCATCAAACTCTTTTGTGTTTACACACGTATCAATTCACAGAGGTTACTACGCATGGGTTTGAACACCCATCCTATCCCATTGGATACTACATACCTATGTGAATTAGGCTGTAAAGAAATTCAGTGCCTTATATGATTGTTGCATGTTTTTTAATGACCATATCAGTGACTTAAAAAATGTTGGTAATCACTTCTTATGGATTGATTGTTTGATATTTTGATAGCATCAAGTGCAACTTATGTCTCCACATATACTTTAATTGTCTGTGATTATCTTTCTTTCCTACTTTTATACTCTCAAAAGGCTACCTTTAACTTTTCCTCGCCATAATAATATGAACATAGCAGTTATTTGTGTTCCTGAAGATACAGCTAAGAGAACATATTTTACCATATTTGCTCATGTGAAACTACACAAAATTTCTAATTAATGGATGTGAGAAGAATTTGGGGTACGTTGGGTAAGTTCTGTTTATAGCATCACCCAGATTTCCACTTTATAGACAACTAAGACTTTTAATTAAATTCAGTTTATTATAAATTGATTTAAATTTGATTTAATTAAAACATTGTAAGTTTTTGTCATGCTTATCCAATATCAATCAATTTTCTAAAGATCAGAGACAAGAAGATAAGTAAAGAAATTTTCAGTAGTTAATTTGAATGTGTTCTATCTGCACTAGACTCAGGAAATCATGCATGGGAGGCAATATGATTTATGTGTCATGAAAACATATGTATTGGCTGTCACTGTCAAGTGTTATCTTTGTAATTCATCTTCTTTTAAAAAAAATGCCATTTACTGCCTCAGCCATATTTGTAATGTAGAACATCTGTATGGTTTCATGAAGTGCACATTGCTCACAGCTGCTCCTCACACTGCCTGCAGCTGTGGTGCGGTTTGCTTAGTAATGCCTGGGCTTCCTAATTTTATCAACAAGAAGGGAACTATGAAGCCCAGATGGCTCCTGTTAATTATGTGGTAATAGGTGCTGGCTTGTCTTCTCTTTCTCAGCAGGACTACTATTGATCTCAGTTCTGTCAGGAACTGATACATGTTCGTGGACAAGCCACTTTGTATAAACCTCATTTTCTTTATCAATGTAATGAACATGCCAGTCTCAGCGTGTTCTCCCAAGCTCCATATTTATGAGGCTACACAGCAGCATCTGGACTCAGGATTGAGTCTCACAAGCAAACAAGTTCTAAGTTGATATGCCCCCCCACCCCTTACAAAATTTTAGGTTTAGTTGCATAAAACCAGTCACCAATATGACTGCCTAAGCCATCAGCTAAACAAGGAACACACCAGCAGAAAGTCCCCACCCACAGAAACTACACAAATAAAAATAAACATTTTAAAAGAAAGAGAAATAAATGAGACAGTTTATAAACTTTAAAGTATATATTTTAAAAATGAGAGAGAAATGAGGAGAAATAGCAGCTCTCAAAAGTAACAGACAAGTAAATTGCCAATATTAGGAAAAAGAGAAAGATACTAAGAGAATGGGCAGCCTTGCCTTGTCCCTGATTTTAGTGGGATTGATTTAAGTTTCTCTCCATTTTGTTTGATGTTGGCTGTAGGCTTGCTGTCTATTGTCTTCATTATGTTTACGTATGTGCCTTGTATCCCTGATCTCTCCAAAACTTAAACATGAACGGGTGCTGGATTTTGTCGAATGCTTTCTTTTTCAGCATGTAAGGAGATGGACATGTAGTTTTGTTCTTTCATTTTATTTATATGATGGATTATATTGACGGGTTTCTGAATAATGAACCACCCATTCATGCCTGGGATGAAGCCTTCTTGGTCTTGGTGGATGATATCTTTAATGTGTTCTTCGATTCAGTTTCCCAGTATTTCATTGAGCAGTTTTGCATAAATGTTCATAAAAGAGATTGGTCTGAGATTCTTTCTTTGCTGGGTCTTTGTGTGGTTTAGGTATCAGGGTGACTGTGGCCACAGAGAATGAGTTTGATAATGTTCCTTCATTTTTCTATTTTGTGTAATAGTTCAAGACTATTGAATTTAGCTCTTCTTTGAAGGTCTGGTCAAATTCTGCACTGAAACCATCTTGCCCTGGACTTTTCTTTTTTGAGTGGGAGACTTTTGATGACAGCTTCTATTTCCCTAGGAGATATAGGATTATTTGATTTATGTACCTGATCTTGATTCAGCTTTGGTAAATGGAATCTATCAAGAAAATTGTCCATTTTATTTAGATTTTCAAATTTTGTTACAACTAGGCTTTTGAAGAAGAAACTAATGATTCTTTGGAATTTCTCAGTGTCTGCCATTATGTCCCCCTTTTCATTTCTAATTTTATTGATTTGGATAGTGTTGCTCTGCCTTTTAGTTAGTTTGGTTAAGGGTTTGTCTATCTTGTTGAAAATTGATTTCAGCTCTGAGTTTGATTATTTCTAACTGTATACTCCTCTTGGGTGTGTCTGCTACTTTTTTTCTAATGCTTTCAGGTGTGCCATTAAGTTGCTTGTATGAAATGTCTTGAATTCTTTATGAAGGCACTTAGTGCTTTGAACTTTCCTCTCAGCACTGCTTTCATTGTATCCCATAAGTTTGGGTAAGATGTGCCCTCATTTTCACTGATTTTTTTAAATTTCTTTCTTCTTTGTTTTTTTTCCCTGACCCTGCTGTCATTGACTAGAGAGTTGTTCAGTTTCTGCGCATGTGTAGGCTTTTTTGCTGTTTCTGTTGTTGCGGTCTACTTTTAGACCACAGTGGTCTCATATGGTACAAGAGATTATTTCAATCTTTGTGTTTTTTGAGGCTTGCTTTGTGCCCAAATATATGGTAAATTTTGGAGAAAGTTTCATGAGGTGATGAGAAAAAGGTATACTCTTTTGTGTTTGGGTGAAAATTCTGTATATATCTATTAGGTCCATTTGATTTAAGAGTTCTGTAAGTGTCATTATTTCTCTGTTTAGCTTCTGTCTCAATAAGTTGTCCCTTGGCAAGAGTGGAGTGTTGAATTTGCCCACTATTAAAGTATTGGGATCAATGTGTAATTTAAGCTTTAATAATGTTCCATTTTCAAATGCAGGTGCTCCTGTGTTTGGGGCATAGCTGTCCAGTATCGTGATATCCTCCTAGTGGATTTTTCCTTTGATAGGAATGAAATGCCTCCCCACTTTTGATTAGTTTTGTTTGAAAGTCTATTTTATTCAATATTAGGATGGCTACTTCAAGTTGCTTCTTGGGTACGTTTGCTTGGAAAACATTTTTCCAGCCCTTTTGTGAGGCAGTGTCTTTCTTTGTTGCACACGTGTGTTTCTTGAATGCAGCAGAATGTTGGATCCTGTTTCCATAGCCATTCTTCTAGTCTGTGTCATTTTATTGGAGAGCTGAGTCCATTGATTTTAAAAGATATTGGTGACTAATGATTTTTAGTTCCTTTTACTGTGGAGTTGGCTGTGATTTTGTATTTGTGTGCTTGTTTCTTTTGTTTATTTTTGTGAAAGTATCTGTATTCTGTGTACACTTGGGTGTACTTGATCTTGTTGGGTTACAGTTGTTCTTCTAGTATCTTCTGTAGAGCTGGGTTACTGCATATATGTTATTTAAATTTAGTTATGTCATGGAATATATGACATCTATGTTGATTGAAACTTTTGCTGGGTATATTAGTCTGGGATGGCATCTGTGGTCTCTGAGAGTCTGCATGACATCTGTCCAGGCCCTTCTGGCTTTCATAGTCTGTTGAGTAGTCTGATTCTAATAGATCTGCCCTTATATGTGACTTGGCCTTTCTCCCTTGCCACATTAATATGATTCTTTGTTGTGTAGATTTATTATTTTTATTATTATGTGGTAGGAAGAATTTCTTTTCTGGTCTAGTTTATTTGCTGTCCTGTAAGCATCTTGAATATTTAAGGGCACCTTTTTCTTAATGTTGGGGAAGTTTTCTACTATGATTTTATATATATATATATATATATATATATATATATATATATATTCTGGGCCTTGGAGCCTAGAATCTTCTTTTTCATCTATTCCTATTTTTCTTAGGTTTCTTCTTTCCATGGTACACTTGTTTTCTTGGATATTTTCTGTTAGGAACTTCTTGTTTTTATGTTTTCTTTGAGAGATGTATTGGTTTCTGCAGTTGTATTTTAGCACCTGAGATTCTCTCCTCCATCTCTTGTATTCTGTTGGTGATGCTTACCTTTTTGTTTCCTGATCTCTTAAGTTATCAAACTCCATAAGAAAAAAGAAAAGAAAGAAAGGAATAAAGAAAGAAAAGAGAAGAAGAAAAAAAGTAAAAAAGAAGCAAGGATACTTCAACACCAAGAAAGTATCAAGTTAAGAAAACTACACTTGAGCATGCCTCAAGTAAATCGAGGCAAATACCATCTTGTAAAGTAGAGTGGTTTTGGTAAAAATCCATTACAAAGTTGTTAAAATACAGAGAAACGGGTCTGATGCTCTTTGGGTGGATGACACCTAAATGAACATTGGTACAAAGTCTCAGTTTATTTCTAATATCAGAGATCAGACCTCTACTCTTGCCTATGCATGTAAAACAAAAAGGGGGAACTGTAGAGAGCTGCGTAATGCTGTGCCTTAAAAATAGAGCTGGTTTCTGACTTCCACCTTCCCGATGGTGAGTGCTCTCTGTCACAAACAACTCCATATTTGGCTAAGGCTGAGGATCTGGCTTGCTTCTGTGTATGTGGACCTATCTGCATTGCCCACGTGGCACGCTGGGGTTGGCTACCCAGAGGCTATTTTAAGCTGTGGGCTGGCTTTCCCCAGGGTCAGAAGATTGTTCAAGGTTCCTGAATAAACTGCATTGAGAAGAACAACAACAACAACAAAAAAAGATCAAAAGAAGGAGAGGAGGACCTCCCCTATCAGTGGACTTGGGGAGAGGCATGCATGCAGAAAGGGGAGGAGGGTGGGACTGGGAGGGGAGGAGGGAGGGGCTTATGGGGGGATACAAAAGGAATAAAGTGTAATTAATAAAAGTTAAATAAAAAATTTAAAAAAATAATAATTCTCAAGACCATAATCTCCCATGGCATCCTGGTTATGAAAGAGGAGCCTTGTCCATACTTTCATGCTACAGAACAAAAGAGTAGGTTCAGTCTGATTCTATTTTTAAGCATGTTATATAAAAATATAATAAACTGTATAAACAAATTCCTCTATAACCTTTCCAAATAGTACTGAATAGACTCAGGTTGAGGAAAAGGTAAAACATAAGAGGAGAATATAAAAATGGTTAATGGAAGTCAATGCAGATGAGTTATTACACACTTATAAGGTGTTTGCTTTAAGATATATTCTTAGGGGCTGTCTCTGATATGAACTCAGTGGCTGGTTCTTTGATCACCTCCCCTTGAGGTTGGAGCAGCCTTACCAGACCACAGTGCAGACCACAATGCAGCCAGTCCTGATGAAACCTAATAGGTTAAGGGGAAGAGGAACTCCCCTATCAGCAGACTGGCGAGGGGCATGGGAGGAGATGAGGGAGGGTGAGATTGGAAGGGGAAGACTGGGGGGGGCACCGAAGCTGGATAAAAAGTGAATACATTGTAATAAATAAAAAATAAATAAATTAAAAAAGAAAAAATGTCCTGTGTAAATTCCCTCAATATAAAGCAATGTCAAAAAGTGTTCTTCATTTTCAACAACAGGCCAAGACTATATTTCTGTCTAGACTTCATTAATATGCTTTTTGTTTTGTTTCCTCTATTTTTAAAATTATTGTGCTAAAAGTGAAGTTTTGGTGAATTATATATTGGGAGAAGAAACTTTGTTCATCTAATTTGTTGAAGATCAAAAGAATTGCTTGTGGTGTAGCCCTATAATCCCGTCTATTTTCGAAGTCAAGGTAAGATTTCAGTTTCAAGCCTGCTGGACTACACAGTAAGACTGAGTCCAAGGCAAGTCTGGGTAACTCAGTGAGACAATGTTTAAAAAACAAAATCTCAGGGTCATTTTGATTTGCATCTCTGATGGGTAAAGATCTCTTTAGGTGTTTCTCTGCCATTCTATATTCTTCTACAGAGAATTCTCTGTTTAATTCAATACCCTGTTTTTTTAACCGGATTGCTTGATATATTGCTTTTTAACTTCTTTAGTTCTTTATATATTCTGGATATCGGCCCTCTGTCAGATCTAGGGTTGGTGAAGATTCTTTCCCAATCTGTAGGCTGTCTTTTTATTCTGACAACAGTGTCCTTTGCTTTACAGAAGCTTTTCAGTTTCATGAGTTCCCATTTATTGATTGTTGCTCTTACAGCCTGTGCTGTTGGTATTCTGTTCAGGAAGTTGTCTCCTGTGCCAATGACTTCTAGGCTCCTCCCCAATTTTTCAATTAACTGATTTAGAGTATCTGGTTTTATGTTGAGGTCTTTGATCCACTTGGACTTTAGTTTTGTGCAGGGTAATAAATATGGATCTATTTTCATTTTCTGCACATAGTTATCCTGATATAACCTAGAACCCCTGCTCGGATGTGGCCCATGATATCTCAGTATCCAAATGGGTTCCCTAGTAAGGGGAATAGGAACTATTTCTGACATGAACTCAATGTCTGGCTCTGTGACCTCCCCTCATCCCCGGAGGGAAGAGCAGTCCTGCTAGGCCACAGAGGAGGTCATTGCAGCCAGCCCTGAAGATACCTGATAAGCTAGGGTGAGATGGAAGGGGAGGAGGACTTCCCCTATCAGTGGACTTGAAAAGAGGCAGGGCAGAGATGAGGGAGGGAGGGTAGGATTGGGAGGGAATGAGAAAGGAGGTTACGGCTGGGATACAAAGTAAATAACCTGTGATTCATATAAAAATAAAAATTATTTTATAAAAATAAAACAAAAACAAAAAATGATTATAAAATGGGACTGCTTATGTGTGTGTGCGTGTGCGTGTGTGTGTTTAGTGGGGTTGTTTATGACTATGAACATCATGTGCATACTTGTGAGTGTGGATGTGTGCATATTTAAGTGCAAAAAAGTGAACCCACACACACACATGTGTATGGTGTCTTTGGAATGTATTGGTCCTTTTCTTGAGGACTTTCCATCTTCATTTTTGGGACAGGGTCTTTCACGGAACATGGAGCTCAACCACAGTTTAGGCTGACAAATCAGTGAGATAGGGCCATGGATCCATCTGTGCCAAACCCCTAGTTCCAGGGTTTATAAAAGTTGCTACCACAGAGTTTTTAACTTTTTCCTAGAGATGTATACTCTAATCACTGTGATTGAGCCTCAGGCACCCTGAGCATTTAACCAACTCCACAACCCTGAGTTGCCAAGTCCAAAATTTCAAAAAGAAAACAGCAATTGCCTTTAAAAGCAAAGAGAAGAACCATGAACAAACTGATCTCTTTTTCCTGTTTTAAATGTAACATCTAAGAATGTTGCTGAGGTTGTCCTCTATGACGGCACAATGCAAATAAAAAATACTACAGTGTTGCTGTTGAGTAAGAAAGTATTCCATTTGTGTGCATTTGTGTATGGTATTATAGAGTGTGTGGTATTACAGTGCATATGGTCTCCAGAAAAATGAAGCTATGTACGTATTAGTGACGGAGATTCTTCAGGTTGGCTTACACCAGGTTTAGAAGTCCAATGATTCCCTCTAAATGATAGAATGCCTGAGAATTTAATAGCTTCTCACTACAGGAAATTAATGACACAGCATTCCCATCTGGTGGGGAAACTTTAGATGATTCCAATTCTCTAGTCTTAAGTCATCTGTGAAGACTCATGAAACTGGAGTTTGATGTCAGTGGAGAATGACAACCATATTGACAGCAGAAAGAACAGACTATCTACCAGAAAGAATCTAAAACTAAACAATTGGGTTATTTTGTTTTGTTTTGTTTCGTTTTGTATTGTTTTTCTAGAAACTTCTTATATCTGAGTTACCCATTGGAAGATGCTGACCACTATGAGAGACAATCATTTCCCCCTCACATAACACTTTCTTACAATTCTAATATAAGCCTGCTGAGAGATGTGGCTCTTAGTTTATTCTAAAAATGCTAAAGTCGGTAGAAAATATGTTTAACCA